>NW_015091064.1:431020-514737 GCF_001431845.1 Calidris pugnax
GGGGGGAGGAGAGGAGTTTCTAGTTATTAGTGTGACCAGAGGAGTTATTTTTTGAACAGTGAAACAAAATGCTATTTTCCCCTAGAAATTATTTTCTTCCTGAAGTCGTAAGTAAAGCTAATCTCCACCTATTAAATACTTGGAAAACAGCCACTGTTCTATATGTTTGTTTTGTATATGAAGAAACTGTGGCTGGTTTCCAAAGATAGTGAAATTAACAGCATATTATCCAACAATGTAAACATAGAAGCAGCAGTTTGCACTCTTGCTATGTTCCTAGAACATCGGCACCCAAGGGACAATCTACCCATGGAAAAGGACAACCATGCTTACAGCTACATGCCCTCCCTGGGGGTTTCACCAAGGAAAGGGAGCTCCTGACTGTGCAGGTTAGGGCAGCTGGCTGGGAAATGTTCCGAGTCAGTGCAACTCAATGAAGGATTGAAAGCTGTGGTAGTACATTAATATTAATAACAAGCATAGGTAAATGATTCATAGGTTAGCAGGAACCATTATGATTTTCTATTCTGGACATTTTCATAATAAAGGCTGTAGAATTTCAGCCAGTGATTCTCACATTGAGCTTGTAGCTTCTGGTAGAGCCTGAACATCCTTTTTCTTTATCTTTTCAGAATCCCACAGTGTGGGAGGGAAAAATGGGGGGGGCGGGGGGGGGAGAAAAAATCAGTAGCTTTAGTTTATGCTTCTTTTACAGTAGCCTGACAAATGGAACAGGGATGTGCAGGTAACCTGTCATTCCTCAGATGATTATTTCAGGTTAGGGCTGAGACATAATGAGGCATTAGAAAGACTTTCATAGGAGAGCTTCTGACTTTATTCAGTATTAATTACATTGCTGACAATAAGTTAGACATGGCACATACATACACATAGTAAGATACAATCCTGAAAAGCTTACAGACAGTTCCAATACAAGAAGGTGGAAAAGAAACAGAGTCACAGAAAAGTGAGGGTGCTTTGCAAAATGTGACACACAACATGACAGGTTACTGCCTCAGCTACAAATGGATCAGTTGATGTGCGCTCAACAACCAGCAAAGTGAGCCCCTACCCTTTTCTTCTGTGTTTCTGAGGTAGCAGCTCACTGTCAGATGGGGTCATTGACTCTTCTCCAAGTTTCACTCCACAATAAACATTCATATTTTCCTTATCGGGAAACTTTCATAGACTATAAGCTAGGTTTTCTTTTAAATCCTTTTACAAGGTCATTTCCCACAGAAAAAAATTCACAATAAGAAAGACTTTTCTTTAACTGAAATAACACTTTAGACATTGTAATACACTGAAACAATTAGTGCCTTTCATTTTCCTACACATAAAAGAATATCACCATAAACAGGTCTGACAGTGCATATACACTAACAGTTTAAATCAATCTACAGCTATACTAGGAAAACTATTGTGGCCAGAGAGGGATTTGTTGTGAGTTTTTTTCTTCTAGAATTATGCAAGGCAGATTAAAAAATGATATGAAAATTCTTCATTAGTTTTGGAGAAAAATGTGATTCTGTACCCATTTCAGCAGAAAAGGGTCTTTTTTTTTTTTTTCCTCTTGGATTATTTTTTATGTCATTTGGATAATAACATAAGGAACCTCTCATTTGCACATTCAGCTGCTGGCTGCACGCTACTTAGCCCATGAAAAGAGAGAGAACTGCATTATGCGGTTCTGCCAGCCCCTTAATGTTCATTACTGCTGTTTTTCTCCACTGGGGCACAGAATGGTTTGAACTGAAATTGCAGAGGCAGTTACCTAAAGATTATTCAGTATGAACTTCATTCGCCGGTGATATGTTTGGTTGTGAGCCTCGCTGTTTAACAATTTAAAGGCAGATTATACTTTTTTTTCCCAGTGATACCTGAATTCTTCCAGGCTTTCCTGATAACTAGAAGCAGGAGGAACTCAAACACATACAATGCTGTGGCTGCCAAGTTCAGGTATTTGTAGTATGAGGTGAGCTTCTTGCTTACATTGTCAGCTGCAGGGAAAAAGAAACCATGCTAACAGCAAGAGACTTAATAATAGAGACAAATACTAAATAGAAAACCCAAGGCAGAAAAATGACTGATTTCACTTATCAGTGAAAGAAACAAAAAGAAATTGTATACTTTCTTCAAAAATAACCTGCTTTGATTTGCTGAAGCCTAACTAGTAAAGAAATATTGGTAGAATTTCTTTACCAAACAAATTTGAAAACCAAATGAAACCCTTTCTTATCTAAAATGCTTTACTGGTATCAACTCCTCCTGCCATGAGTTCTCAGTAGTAAGAAAATTGTACTTGATATAATAAATGAGGTAATGATGTTATTATATGAAGCTTTTGAATTCCTTTCCAAAGTTGCCTTGTTACTTTTAACCCAAATTTAATGACTATTTTATCTTCACACACTGGTCTGTGCATTATTAGAAGTAGGAAGAAGAAATTACAACATTTTCTGTAACACCTGCAGTATTCACTATCTTCTGCCCAAGAGTTTTCAAAAATGAAAAGCAACAATACAGAATGCAGATAAAAAGGGTTAGCTCAGGTGTCTGTACAAAACATTCATTTTCTCTTAGTCAAATGTTCGAGGATTTTTTTTTTTTCTGGGGCATTTCAGCAGCTTTAGTAAGTGTTATCTGTTCCTATTTTATATTGATGAATTGATAAGAAAACTCCAGCATTAAATTCCCTGAAACTCAGACTCCATGATTTTTATACCTTTTTAATTGAGCTTAATCTTTTTTAAACTATTGGAAGCGATATGCCGTTACGGCTACTTGTTGGTGCACAATGCAGTACTGTTAGAATTTGGAAATAATGTGCTTTTCAGAACAACAGAGTTCATAAAGACAAATGTGCATTACACAACAAAGATAGATTTTAGTTATTTTGAAACCTGGCAGTTTTATTTTAGTGATGAACTCTATTCTTTGAAATAGAATTGATGTTCTGAGCTTTCCTTTTCAATATCCTACAATGTGAATAAAACCTTTCTCCGTCCCCTTCCAAGATCTCTGCTGCCCTCCCCACATCTGTTAAGTTATCCATCAGTGCTCTCCTGTGGCAAAACTTCCAGCTGTCTGGTTTGGGCTCTGTTTTCCCCAAAGACCCTTACCTATACCTCAAGATCCAATTTGACAATTCCCACACGTTTCCTCCATGCCCTTTACCTGTGTTTGGAGTAGCTGACTGTGTGACAGGATGGTTCAGACTATAGGAACGCTGACTCTCCACACAAACGCTGGGTCACCATTTGACCTCGGTCTCAGCTGTGTGTGGGTCAAACCGATAAAGGACTGGGAAGCCTTTCATTTGTCAAAGGCTATGTTCAGCCTTTGCTTTCTGTGAAGACAGTCGGAATTTAATACTTCTAAGACAGCTATCGCTGTAAAATAATGCGGGGGAAGGATTGTGGGGGACTGGCAGAAAGCAGAGTGAATAATTACATTTGCCTTTGTTAGTTAGGAAACTGGATTAAATTTAGATATGGAAACAAAGCTTTTACAGCATGCTGCTACAGACATTGAAACTCTTCATTAGGTTTTTATGTATGCATGTAAACCTGCTGTTTCACTAGGTGTTCAGGAGAACAATAATTTGACCACATGTTCACGTCTTCTCTGTGATACATTTCATGATGAATTTTGATTGTGAAGCCAGGCTAATTTAGGTGTGGGTCTATGCAAAAGGGATTACATCAGTACTTTGCTACTGAGACAGAGTAAAGATTTTGGGGTTTATTTCTGTCTTTAAAAAGGGTTAAATCATCTTTTTGCTTAAATCTAAAGGGAAAAAAAATCTCTACAGGTTTAGAATATGTCACTCCAGTTGATGAGATCTGATCTGAAACCTGAGACTGAAGTTGGAAAAATTTACACAAGCTTTAATTCAACATCCACAACTGTTACCTGCAGCTTAGAAAATACATGTTTTTTTTATGCAGGTGACCATCAATGACACATTAACTTCAGGGATGGATTGTCTGCCCTTCTACCGCTCCTCTCCTGCGTGTGGCACTGGTGATCATAGTATTCTCTTTGGAAATCTATCAGCGCTAAATCCAAGGCAACAGATCAATGGCTTAACTTCTTTCCTTGATGCTTCTACTGTCTATGGCAGTACCCCTGCCATTGAAAATAAACTGAGGAATTTAACAAGCAAAGAAGGCCTTCTTAAAGTAAATGTTAAATACTATGATAACCATCGGGAATACCTGCCTTTTACAGACCGGATCCCATCACCTTGTGCGCAGGACTCAAATACGAGTGAAGGTGAGAGGATTGAATGCTTTATGGCTGGGGACAGCCGATCCAGCGAGGTCACATCTCTGGCAGCTATGCACACACTGTGGCTGAGAGAGCACAACCGCCTGGCCAGAGCCCTCAAAAACATCAATGGCCACTGGACCGCTGAGACAGTCTACCAAGAAGCACGAAAAATTGTCGGTGCGCTGCATCAGGTTTGCTGCTTATTCACTTATCTACACATTGCAGCGAATGTCTTAGAATAGAATTGATCCCAAAACCTCAAATGCGTTTCTGTGAGTGGCTTTGGAGATGGTTACCTTTTCTTTGCCACCTGTTTCTGAGTTTCAAATTTGGTATGTTCAAAGTTTGTTCTGTTTTCCACTTTCCTGAATGCAATTTCCTTCTCCTTTGTGTGTCCAGACCCCTCAGTGCTCTGATTTTCATGGCAGTTTCTACTCTGCTTCCTCTTTCTGCAGGCTTCTCTGGTGTCTCTTTTGTCTATTGAAGAGGCCTTTTCAGATGCATTTCTTTGTATATATATGTTTAGGTTTTTTTGGTAAAGGAAACAATTAAAAAGTAATAGCTCTGTATTTACACAGTGTTCAAAATGCTTACTTTTTCATAGGAATTAGATAAATTAATAACTTTTCTGTGTAAAAATGCCTGTGAAATTCTCAATGATGCATTATTGCATAAACTTCAAAGGCTACTCTTGGTAGGAGATAGCAGAGAAATAAATATGGAAAAACACAAAAAAGAAGAGTCCCTAAGAAATATAGTACCTGAGAATAGGAAAATCTATTTCTACTCAGTATTTTACCTTTTTCTCCCCCTCTGCCCTTGCCCCTGAAGTAGCTACACAGGCTTTAACTTCTTTTTATTCCTCACACTGCTGGTCTTCTATATGGAAAGCTTGTGGTCCTGCAGGCTTTCACATAATCCTATCATAAATGAAACAAAATGAAAACGTTCAACAGGATTTCCCGTGCACAAAATCTAATCTGCTTGCTCACAGTGTTAGAGGCATTTGAATCTGGATGGCATCTGCACCCAGATGGATTCCTGCAGTGCCAGCCTTATAGATGGGAGGACATTGTGGCTCCCTGTCCTCAGGTTCAGCCAGTACAAGGCCAGGTACTTATGCCCAGTAGGCGTGTGTGGGTGCACACAGAAACACACAGAGATACAGAGCAGGCCACACCAACCAGCAGCAGCACACTAAAAGCAGCACCTTTGCTGGTGCTCACACAGATGGCCTGACCCCTGTTCTCTGCAGCTGCTCCATATTGAAGCCCATTAGTGAATTGCACACAAGGGAAGCACGGGGCTCTTCTGGACAGCCTGCCCAGTGGCTGGACCCAGAGATGGTCCAGCTCATGATGCCTGGACACACAAGACCCTGAGGTTCAGTGTCCCACTCACCCTCTTTGCACATCCTCACGTTTCTCATGCTGCTCATCATCTCTGGTCTCTTTGGAAACTCACGAGTAGAGAGATCAGAGTAGAGAGTACAGCCACAAAGCAGGTAGCGAGAAATCAGATTTCAGAAGAACATAGCTTAAACTGCAGAGGTCAAGCACGGGGCTCAGTTGGACAAGCACACTGATCAGGTAACTGTTCACACTTGGACAGTCCCTTTTATCCCCTTTTCCTTCTATTTCCCCTTGCTTTTTTCCAGTCCATCTTCACCCCTCCTTTTGCTCTTTATGGGACCTTTAGTCCTTCACTGAGTACCCTATAGTGTTTCACATTCCCACAATCCCCTCAAAACATCACAAACCAAGTTCTTACAGAATTCCCCCAAGTCCTTTCCTCTCTGCACCCCACAATGACTCCAGCCCCCGCCAGGCAACCACCCCATTGCCTCACGTGGTGTCCAGGGACAGTTTCTTTCATTGGCTCATCTTGGTGGGTTTCACACTTGGCTGGGGGAATAGACAATCCTGCAAGTCCATGTTCAATGGTTTGGTTGCTCAGGTTACTCTGCCTGAAATTGCTCCTTAAGCCTCACCAGGGCCATTGGGTTTGTGGAGATTCACCTCTAATCAGACAACCTAAGACATAGTGTTTCAGCCTGTCTGTTATAATCTATAATACTGGATTAACAATAATCTGAAGGCTAGGGGGACTTTCGTACGTTTTCTGATTCTTACAAACAGATTTTTTAGTACCAAAAAGAGGCTTTTTTGAAGATGAATTGGGTAAGGAGGGTGAAAGATTTCACTATTCTGATAAAAGAAATTTCCTTTCTTCTGCCACGATTTTTAGTTAGCAGAATGTGCAGAATGTTTCCTTTAAGAAATGACCTGTGTTATTTGCATACAAAGCCAGATAACTTCAGAAAAGTAACATATTTTATTCAATTGTATTTAGCCAGTCTATTTGAAAAATTTGGCTTTTACGTAGAGAGATATATATATAGAGAGAGAGAGGATACATTAACCGTGTCAGCTCCTCTGCTGTAAGTGTGCTGTTTGCATTGAAATAATGGCACTGACAAGTCAGAATGGTTGTTAATACTTGTTAGAAGAAAAGAGCAAATCCCAAATTAGGCCTCTATGCATTCATATACTTCCGATTTACGTCTAGCAACTTTATGGCCTGAAAGAAAATACTTTGTGCGAGGCAATACACTGCATGAATCTGGGCTACTCATTATCTCTACCAGTATCACAGAATAATGATATTTGCATATGGCTCATTAGAAATGTGTTTGAGTTATATCTAGCTGGTTCAGAGACAGTCATTCAAGAGAGATAATTGGAGTATCTATTAATGTGGTATGCTAACCAGCACACTAATGACAGCTCTAGTTAAAGTTACCTCGAGACTTCCACTCTAAAATTTAGTTTCAGTTGATATGCATTTCTAAAATTCTCTCTTTTTGGAATGAATACTTTCACGTGTAACTTTTGCCTGTAGGTGTGTAATTACAGAGAATTGAACAAAAAGCCTTCCCTTTTATCTAGAATAAGGAGAATGAAAAAAATATGTCTCTAGACCATACTTTTCATCCTAGATGTTTTTTTGGCAGCATAAATATCTCTAGTGACAAATGTTTAACAACAGAAACTCGACAAAGTTACCAAGCATAACAATTGCCTGTTGGTATCCTGGACAAAACAGATTTTTTTGTTTGCATTGTAGGCATGTTTCACTGATAAGTAGTAGTTTATATAAGGCACTACAGTGGTTAACTTGTATTTTAGAGGAATGACACATGCTTAACTCTAAAATATTAACACTGCAGTATACGGTGGCAAAAGTACATCCCTTCATCTACCTATTGTTTTGTGCAAAAAGACCTTTTTTTCATCATCAATTACTAAGTGAATTGAAACTATCTTCTTGTTGCACTTATTCCTGTTTTTACCTGAGAAAACAGAATTTTTAATCTTTTTTAATCTTTTAATCTTTTTTAAGCTATTTGTAAGAAAATAGTATAAATTTGTTTTTCTTTAAACAAGAAACATAGAGAAAACAGGAAAAAATGCTCAATTATGCAACTACTACAGTCTTAACATTGCTATTTCATACATATGTGGTTTGCAGAATGCAACTGCATGCACATGTGCTGTTCCTCCCAGAGACCATTTCCCCTGATGTGCCGGATGATGTGGCACTAGTCACAGTAAAGCAGGAGTTTTGCAGATCAATCTGAATCAAATTCTCTTTGATTTTTTTACAGTATCAGAAAATGATCTCTGAATTAATGGTGCTACTGCCAGTTGATCCCAATTGTCGTTGACAACCACTGTTAGTTTTCAGTGTGTATGTAGGTGTTTTTTCTACTTCCTTCTACGTCTGCTTGTGTTCCCTGAACATCTTGCATCCTGACTTCTCTGCCACGATCCAAGGCATGAGTTGAAAGTGTGTGTCTTCTGAGGCTGACATAATTGAACTTAACTACAATATTATACATGGCTAACCTGGATAAAAATTGTTTGTGAAATTAGATTATTAGATAACTCCTCTCACAGCTTAAACTCTATGAAATTATAAAAGAAAAATAGGTAACTAATAGATATTATAAAAGACTATATGTTGCATACTAGCATAACTCATGTTTATAAAGACTATAGTTCATACTATTAAAGCAACTATAATAATGTGTTCATTATTTATTAAAAATTGAACTATTATATACTTTACAGAAATGTTTAGGACTTCAACATCATCTGTAAATCCTTTAGTATCTGCAATGAGAACTTCAGTCCAACTGTGCTTAGCACTTTAATGAATTAAACATCATTGTTCTGTATTACTTCTGCAATCTTTTCCAAGTGCAGGAGCTTTGTTTAATTGGCTCCTCACTATCTGAGTGAGATACTATTCCTTTGCGGTTATCTCTGGCCAATGGCAAATGCAAGTTGCACTTTTGGCCTTATTTATTCTTATCGTAGTTCACATATACAAATGTTCTTCCTTCCAGCCTTTATTTTTTTTATTTTGTTTTTCCATCTATTGTGCCTCATTCACACCTACTTTGGAAAATGCTGGAGGGGTTTTGGCAAGGAAAGTCTGCTGAATCTTATGGGAAGTAATATGAATTTCTGTATCTTTTGCACCTAATTTGAAATAACTTTTAACATGAACAAAAAATTATCAAAAATAGTCTGAAATTATGTAACCGATTTCCAAATACCTAATGTACGGCTGACTTCTGCTGGAGGTGGCCCAGCCTGGAGGCAAACTCAACCAGGATGCTCATAAGGATTATAAGAATATGCATATAATATATATACTATATATATGGAGATATATTAATCCTCATAAGGATTACTGTGTTCATAAGGAAACTGGAGAACCCCTGTTGTAGTTGTGCCTTCTGAAGGAGAGGGACACTGCCTTTCATACTAACCGTCGGTTTAATTTGGAGTGTTATTGTGCTTGCAGGTCTGGATTCAGTTACTTTTCTATAAACAGTGTACATGTGATTCATGATATGATGTAAAATGTGTACAAAGCCTCTTCTGACAGTCTTGACAGAATCACTCAGATTCTGTGTCTGACTGAATACTTACCAAATATTTGCTTGAATTGCTAGGAAATCAGAAATTTATTTTCTCTGATATGACACATTTAAATACTCTCAATCCCTCTGTCAGGATCTGGTCATATTGACTACTAAATTAATTTAAATATTGAACATGTGGCTTCTGATTAAAAGACAGTGCCCATTTGTCATGTTTTTACACTGAATTATACCATTGAAACAATGACTGCCTCAAGACAGAAGTAGTATTGACATTACTGATTAAAATTAATTTCTTCATGAGACTTCTATAGAGCTTGAAGTTGATGCTATGAGGTGCTGAATGTCTCTTAAGAAGAGCCTAAATTACCAGTAATCCCAGAAATGTCACAAGGAGACCACCCAGTGCCTCACAGGTTCAGACTCATTATATCCACATAAATCCCTTATGCTGCTGCAAACACCTGCAAGTTAATTTATTATTAATAAATAAACTCAAAGTAAGTAATAAAAGTTAGAGCAGTTCATTGTACTTGTTTGCAGTTTCTTTGCTGTATAGCGCCTTTATGGCTCTGATTTTATTGATGTATTTTTAGACAAGAATATTCCTTTGTTTCCACAGTTGTTGAAGGAACACTGTAGAGAAAGAAGTATTATGCTTATTTATGTCAAATATGAAAGGAAATAAATCTTTCAAATCATTTTCTCAGAGCAGGGAGTGCATGCAAAAGAATTTTAACAAAAATAATTGTGATGTTTGTCAGCTGTTTACACCTTTACATTTTATGTATATGTCAGTTATGAGAACTTGTAGCGAGCTTCTACTTGACTTCACACAGACAAACTCAGGTGAGGTACACAAAGACTGGATGCTACATACTTTAGATACAGTTGTCTGTCAGACTCCAGTTTCTTTCTGGAAGTATCATCTTCTGCTGTATTAGTAACAGCTTCTTAGTCTGTATTGTCTAAGAATCACCTCCACTTGATAGCGGCTTATTTAGCTATTGGAAGTTTCCATCAAACACATGCCTATTATAGCTCAAGACAGGCATAAGACCACTTTTTACCTTTGCCTTTTGATTTTCCTGTCTTGAAACAGCAAACCCTCTTCCCCCACCAAGGAAACAAGAAATGAAGTTCTTACCTCTGGAGTAAATGAGAAATTTGAACTGCCCTTTCCTTCAGGGAATCTGGCCTTTTTGAGCAGCTTAGCTTGAGATTTCGTTTACAATTAGGCCAAAAACAACAGTTATATCAGGATGTTTGTGTTCATGCTAACCTAGACCTATTTAAAGTCTTTGCTTGTAAAACCTAATTCTAAATCTAAAATTAGAAAGAACTGTTGGCTTGAAAAACCTTTATGAATGTAGCAAAAGGTTAACTTCTCAAATAACAATGTCAGTATTAATTTATAGCAATTATTTTATTTTCCTCATATATTTTATTAAAGGAGCTATAAAAGGAATCCTAACCTATTGTCTTTCAAATATTTTGTTCACTACATGACCTAACCTGAAAACATAAAGGGTTGCTACTTTCACCCTCTGAGAAAAGTGAATGAATTCTGGAGGGGTTTTCTTGTCTCTGTGCCATGCCTAAAATAAAGATACAAGTTTTTCATAAGGTCATTTTATGCCAAATAGCTTCTCAATATGCACTATATCAAGCTCAAAGTACGTTTGTCTGTATATTTTATTGCACGGTGTATTGAATCTATAAGATATTTTATTGAGTTCATTATGCTTCATATTCATCCTATTATGCTTTATTGAGTTCAGCATAATCTTTAACCTATAATGCACTTTAATTTTTATTTGGTACATTAGATCCTTTTCTCTTTTTTTTTGGTCGTGATTACTCCTGTGCTTTTTCCATGCGACTATAATGATATTACTTTATAAAAGCATTTGACAGAGGGTGTTTATCAGCATTTTCATTTTTGAAGTGTGTTTTGTAGGAGTCTATAAATTGGCTTGAGTTTAGCATAAAATGTCTACCATGGGACTCTGGGCACCAGTATTTTAAAGCCTGTTCATTTGAAATATTCAGTAACAAGGAGTTGTGTCACAAATATATGTCTGAAAATAGAATCTGTTCATATCAGCAACCATTATTGAAAGGTTTTATAGTAATTCATGCTTTCATTGCTATTTTCAAGGGCATTGTAGTTTACACCATCACAGTCAAGGCTTTAAACCTCGGCACACCTCCTGTGAGCTGGATTACTCCCACGGACTGGAAGTGAGCAACAATGATAGTCCCTACTCAGAAGATTTTGGTCTAGCACTTGTGGTAGGAGCTAGCAGGGGCCAGGCTGTTGTACCACACGGAGCCAAGCCACTCATTCTCGCCAGCCATTTGTCTCCTTACTGCAAAAATAAGAACAATATTGTTTACCAGCTAATACTGCTCATAGCCATGCCAAATGCTTGGGGATAGATGAGTGAAGAAAAAGGCATTTAGCTTGTGAGAATCGTTACTATTCATCTATAAAAACACTGAATGATAAATATTTCTTTTTTTTTTTCTTTCAGATTATTACTTTAAGAGATTACATTCCCAAAATCATTGGGCCAGATGCTTTTAATCTGTATATTGGCCTTTATACAGGTTATGATCCCTCATTGAATCCTACAGTTTCTAACATATTTTCAACAGCTGCTTTTCGGTTTGGTCATGCAACAATCCAACCAATAGTAAAGCGATTGAATGCACAGTATTTAGATGATCCAGAACTCCCAGATCTTCATTTGCATGAAGTTTTCTTTAGTCCCTGGAGGCTTATTAAAGGAGGTATGGTTTTATTTAAACTGCTTGGGTTGTTATTCCAGAATATTGTAACTTTTTCAAAGTTACTTTTCTTGAATTAGGAATAGGAACATTTATTTAATTGCATCATTGATTTAAGTTGTTAAATGGGTTCCAGAGCATTGACATGAACTGGAATAATTATTCTGAGATAAATAGTTCACTGATTCAGACAAAAATTATTCTCCAGATTAAACCAGTCTGGTAGATTGAAAAAGATATTTCTTCTTTTTTTTTTTTTCTTTTGCGGAGGAATATATTGTCAGGTTACAAATGTGCTTACACCTGAAGAAGCAGATCGAGCCTTTTCATAGCACTATTACTTCTATTTTGACCTGCAGCACATTTTTGCATATGCTTGAATGTAAAAGTCTGTGGCCAGTGTTTAAAAAACAGAGAAGCATGCATGCATTCATATTTGTTAAGAAAGCTATAATGGTTTATATATACACTGTAATGTTTTATTATTTGTGTGTTTTAAGGAGGCTTGGATCCTTTGCTAAGGGGTCTTCTAGCACATTCAGCAAAACTGCAGGTGCAAGATCAACTACTGAATGAGGAATTAACAGAAAAACTGTTTGTGTTGTCCAATAATGGTTCGCTTGATTTAGCATCGTTAAACTTACAGCGTGGCCGTGATCATGGACTCCCAGGTCTGTTGATTTTTCTTGAATTTCCTTCCAACTGGTAACTGAATAATAACTGCTTATATTTGGGATGTAATCATAGATTTTTAAATAATTGCTTTAGTAATCAAAACAATAACTTAAGTCTCTTTCAAAATGTAAGCAACTAATATTTTTAACTTTGATGGAAACAAAATATTACCCAGCATTTGAAATTAAAGTAACCTGTTAAATCTGTAATGTGGAAGGCCAGTACCAGTGAGTGGATCTGGGTGTGCTTTTGTAGGCACCTGAGGCTTGTTCTTGCTGGAACCAGCTCCAGAGGAGTGGGGTTTCTGCCTGCGGCAGCTACTTGCCACCAGCAGGCTGCCCCCAGCCTGTGGGACAGGTCGATTTAGACACAACCTCATTGGCTCTACCAACCATAGTAGGTATTGAGAAGTTTCCAGGAATGGTGTAGATGGCTTGTCTAGGTGTACACCTCATTTTGAGAAATTTTACACATTTGTGCCTGGTTTTTGCACTAGATTTCTTACTCCAGTCAGCCCAGAGTAAGATTGAACTATCAAGAAGTGCTATCCCATCAGGCCATGGATGTACCACCTCAGAGGAAGACTGCTGGAGCTTAGTTCAATTTGATTGCATCAGCTGTTAAATTATACAGTAGGTTCCCAGTCCTGTGCAAAAACCTTTTACAAGCATGCCACAGCTTCTGAGAGCAGAGGCAGCAACCCTCAGCATGGTATGCAGGGCCTCTTTCATTTCTAAAACTGTGTCCCTGCCTGATCAGACCACTTTTCTGCGTGAATAACAAACAAATCTGTCTGCCCTTCCATGTTCTGAGCCAGATATCCCACCCATGGAGGTAGGACTGATTGATTGTCAAAGGGCCTTACATCTCTGGGTGACAACCCTCTCCATCTCTCCTGTGTGACTCTGCAGCTAGGAATACACAAGTCATTGACCCAGAACAGTAGAAGTGAAGTCTGACTCCAGCCTGCAATGTAAAGGTCTCAGCTACAAGAGGGTAGAAATGGAATTTTGATCTCCCAGACCAGAAATTAAAGTTTTTTGGGGAGATGGAGGGCAGGGAAGGGAATAATTCCAATTATGTAAAAGAATGTAAAAGAAATATTCCAGAGAAATATGTAAAAAGAAAATTTCCAGAGAGTTGGACATGTGCCCTAGTATAGGGCATATATAATGCCCTATAGTATCATTCTCCTTAGTATAATTCTTTAGTTACTAACTTCATTCCGGTTACTTCTTGCCCACTATTTCCCTAACTCCTGTATTCCGAGTCTGGAAACCTCAAGACACAGTTCATGCTCCCAATAACTATTATCATGTTTTCATTGCTTACATTTGGGAGAACTGTTTTAAAACTTTTTTTTCCATCATGAAAATGTTGTAGCAATTGCATATTCTGTAATTTCAGAGCCTGCCGTTGCTTCTGCGATCAATTTAACCAATAATAACAGGCCTATTTTTAGACATAACTGTCTATGACTATGATTAAGGTTGTCAGAATCCAATGCTTATACATTTATTAATTTCATATATCATGCTTTACAGTCAAGTCTAAACTTCCTTTTAACATAATATTTACAGGTTATAATGACTGGCGAGAATTCTGTGGCTTACCAAAACTGGAAACTCAGACTGACCTGAATACAGTAATAACCAATTACAATGTCATTGAAAAAATCATGGAATTGTACCATAATCCAAGCAATATTGATGTTTGGCTTGGTGGTCTTGTAGAAGACTTTCTTCCAGGGGCTAGAACAGGTCCCCTGTTTGCATGTATAATTGGAAAGCAAATGAAAGCACTAAGGGATGGTGATCGGTGAGTTTATTTATGCTGTTGAATCATTTGTGTAATATGCAGACTCAATGGATATTTTACAGATATGTGAGAATACTTCCCAGAACATAAGACAACATAATACTTAAACAGACTTTAAACAAATCATTCTTTGTCACTTCCACTTTTTTAACTTTGCTTCTTCAGTTTTGTTGGGTGAGCTTTTGCTTAATTCTTCTTTGATCTGTATATAATTTCAATTCCAGGTGACATGGGGATTTGTTTCTGTGGTATTGAGAAGCCCAGCTTTGCACTCCTGGTGGAAATGCTAGGTGCCACCAGCAGTTAATTGTGCCAGGGGCAGCTAACTACTGTGTGGATGGATATAGTACTGTGCGGGCTTTATCTATCCACTTCCTGAGGGCTGCACTGGGCTCAGGGTCCTCAACTGCAAGAACCTCAACATTTTCCATGGCAACGACAGCAAAGTCAGAAGGGATAGGCAGAGAGCTGTAATTCAGGCTTCCTAGAGGGGATAATAAAAACACCGTGTACCTAGTCTTATGTGAACTGGGGCTGCAGAGTGCTCCCAGAATTGCCTCATGGGACACAGCATAGTATGTCCCTTCACCCAACCCTGAACAGCGACCACCAGGATCTTGTGCCAGTTCAATCCTTCATGCCAGGAAGGCAGAACAAAATGCAGCTTCGGGTCACAAAGGAGTGCAAGATGCAGTTTATATTTTGCTTCTGCTCCTGAAGCAATTGTGAAAACAACCCTTTTTTTCATTTCTGAAATGTACTTGTGGCAGTAATTTTGAATCTCATGAGAAGACTAATTTTAAACTGCTCACACCATGCTAGCAGTTGTGTTTTAAGTTCGTCTGGTCCTTATGCTCACCTTTAAGCTCCTCTCGTAAGTTACTGTTGTGGAAAGAAACCATTATGTAAATAAGCATCCGAGGCAGGATTTAAATCTGAACTTTAAAAAATGTTAATTAATTAGCTTACAGGAAAAAGCGATGGTAATCATAAAGGTGGTATCTTATTAGCACAAACTGTATAGACAACAAACATTTCACTCAACTGTGTTAAAAATGTGGTTGAAAGTTTTCTGAATCATACAGACGTACCTGACCCTGTCTGGGGAAGGGTAATCTATGGAGGCCCTTCCAGCCTTGTTTCCATGATTCAGTGCCTTACGATACTTCTCATTATTCAGTGTCTTATGATACTACTAGCATTAATTAAACTTAAGCATAATTTAACATTAACTTCAAATTGAGCAAAAGATAGTTCTAATAATAAAATAATTCCCCGAGTTTTTGCCATAAAGTTTGTGTCAGCTAACTTAAATGTGAAATGGTATTGTCATTAATGCTATGATAAGGAACTACCTACGAGAAGTTAAAAGTATGAAAAAACATGTTATAGTTGTCACACAGTAAGAAGAAGAATTGAAAAGTCTAACATTCATTACGGTGCCTTGTCAGATAGAGTACTGGGTACTATCTATATCTGCACTAGTAAGACTGCTTGCTTACTAGATACCCTAATTGACATGTCAGTAAGTAGGGATTTCAAAACATCTTCTCTAACATTTGTTTAAGTTCAGAAATCAGGTCTAAGTGGAATTTTTTCACTGATTAATCTCCATCTTGATAGCCTTAAAATTTTTTGTCAGTAATCTGACAAAACCCAAAGGGATTTCACACAAGCTGTGTGGTGTGATCAACACACAGAAGGGAAGGAATGCCATCCAGAGGGACCTGGACAGGCTGGGCAGAGAATAGATTGAAAGCAGCCCTGAGGAGAAAGACTTGGGGGTGTTGGTTGATAGGAAGCTCAACATGAGCCAGCAATGTGCACTCGCAGTCCAGAAAGCCAACCATATCCTGGGCTGCATCAAAAGAAGCATGGCCAGCAGGTCAAGATACTGCCCCTCTACTCCACAGGGAACCATCCACAGGGTACCACAGGGAACTATCTTAGCAGTTTAGCAGCGCTTAACCTGTTTAATGTACTAATGTTATCAAGCTCTCCAGAAATATTTTTTTTGCCATTCATGACATGTCTTTATATACAAAATGTTTATATTTAATTCCCCCTTTCCCCCCAGTGTTTTCTTTCCTTTTCTTTTTGTCTTTAAACACAAAAGATGTGTGTATGCAGACATATAGATTATATATAATATATATAATTTAAATAGATACACCTTTGTAGCACCAACTGCTCCTTCTGTTCTGTCACCAAACTCCTGATCCAACAAAATGGAAAAAGCCAGTCCTCTTAGCTTACCTTTTTGTATGATCGAAAAGCACACTTCCTATCTTGCAATTCTCTGCTATAATTAATCTGCATATCTAAGCTTTCTTACCAAATTTAAAATGCCATACTAAACAGAGGAGCATTCAGCAATACCTTGTTTTCATAGCAACCGTTTAGTAATGGCAAACAGAATTCAAAAGCTATGGTACAGGAAAATCTATTATGGCTACTCCTGTAATCCTCCTGTAGTTTATGCTTAAAACAATTTATGAGTGCACAGTGAATGCTTGTGTGCATAATACTAAGCATCCAGTTCAAACAAATTAGCTCCAAATTTTTTTTTTTCTTAGGATTGTAACTTGTCTTGTGGACCTGTATCACCAATGAAATGCAATTCTGTAAACGTGAATAATAGTTTTAACCAGCTGACTTTAACACATCATCTGAGTTGACCAGTACATCAAACTCACACTAGTCTTTTCTTGACTTTCAAGCTGAGTGTGTAAGTCTTCAGATCATGGTGCTTACTTTTATTATTGTTGTATGTACCTATGTTTTGCTATTATTCATATTTTTGGTCTGTTACATAGGGTGTTGTGAAAATAAGAATAATTAGCCCTTTGAATTTGACCTTTTCAAAATATTTCTGTCATTTTTTCCAGATTTTGGTGGGAAAATGATAATGTTTTCACAGAAGCTCAAAAGCATGAACTCAAAAAACACTCATTGTCCCGCGTGATTTGTGACAATACAGGGATTTCTGAAGTGCCAGCAGATGCCTTTCAACTTGCAAAGTTTCCACAGGATTTTAAGCATTGTGACAATATACCTGGGATGAATTTAGAAGTGTGGCAAGAATACTACCAGGAAGGTAATCTCATAATTACCAATCTTTTCTGATGAGAGGGGAAAGTAATCAGCAGTAAGAGCACTGACCTTCATTGTAGCAGGTATTAAGTGACTGGTCCGACGCAGATCTTTACTATTTCTGCCACTTAGAAATGGGATCTATGTCTTTCTATCCTTCTTTCTCAACTTCCTCTGTAAAAAAAGATAGTGTTTGCCAACTTCACTCCAATAACATCAATGGCTTGTGATATATGCAGACATTATGGCAATTGGGGCAGGAGTTCTTAGACAGATAGAAAATATTAACTATGAACTCTGAAGAACATACTGTTAGAAGATAAAGCTGATTTTACAAGGATTATAAGTCAAACCTGAGGTATTCCATATGAAGTCATGTCCATAAAGGAACAATTAAGTTCTTGATCACCTTAAAATTTGTGAATAATTTCACTGAAGTTACTTCCTAACTCTAATGGAGAAAAATGTCAATTTTTGAGGGTAAAGTGTTATTTTTTTAAGAGCTTGTAATACAGACTTTTTATTTGTAGAGGAAATATGTGGAACACCAAAGAGCGTGGAAAACGGTGATTTCATATACTGTTCAGAATTTGAAAAATCTACAGTGATTTATTCATGTGAATATGGATTTAAATTACAAGGAGAGGAACAATTAATGTGCACAAGCAAAGGATGGAATTTTGAGCCTCCCATTTGTATAGGTATGTGGTTTTCTGTTGTTTCTGAAATTTTGTAAAAGCACACCTCATCAGAAGTTAACTCCCTCCTATGCTCTCTTGTAGTCAACCTTCTGGGTTTGTAGGTACAATAACATGATAATGTGAAACTCTCCTTGCTCCGGAATTGCTCTCTCAATCTCTATCCGTCCTGATTCAGCAATTAGGTTGATGATAGGAAAATGTCACTAAAAATTAGCTAATTAAGCAAAAATGAGTCAATTAACTACCAGTGGGAAAAAAACAGAAAATCAGGATTATACATTGCTTCCTCCTACATCCAACATAACAGCAAGACAGACAGTTGTCACTGTCCTAGCGTGGTTGCTCTAGATACAAAATGATCTCAGCACCAGTAGTTCATGTATTGTCCTAATAAGTTAATCAAAAGTGGTAAAGAAGAAAATACTGTGAAGTGAATAAGTGAAATTAAGAAAATTAATTATCATTTTAGTTCCAATCTCCTTCCCCCAAATAGATGTGAAAAGATTTGTCAGAAATGAATTACTTCTTCAGGTACAAAAGTAGAGTAGGTCAAAAATCAGTAAAAAGATACTGTCTTTTGACATTTCATACACATTTTCAGGGGAATATTTTTATGTTACTTTAATTATTTTTTTATCTTCTCTCTTCTTTTTGCCTTATTTTTACTGTTGAATAGAATAGGATAGGAAGAAAGAGAATGTGGCAAATATTTCATTACAAGACCTTCACTCTTTACCGCTATAAAGGATAAATTCTCTCCACATTTCAAATGTATGTTTATGATGGTGCATGTATATACATTTTTCATATAGATATATGTATATATACACTCAAACTTCTTAGCTTTATAAGAACATGAGAGAAAACCAAACCTGAAAAGGCTGTATTTAGGAATATATTATGGATGGTGGTAAATTAATTTGGATGCAAGTGTTGCAGCTGATCCGCAATAAAGTCTGCTTATCAGTATTTCTGTGACAGCAGAATAGAAAGCTATTCATTCTAATTGTATACCTGGTATGGAAAAAGTCAAATGAAATTTGAAGCTCTTTCCTTTATTCAAATCCTATTTATCCACTGAATTCCACCCACATAAATACCATATAAAGAAATAAAACTCTTAAATGAATTATAATAAAATCTTTTCAATAGATTAATGTTCTGGCAGCAAACTGAATAAATAAGTTATATGAATGAATAATTCCTTGTCCTAGTTTCTTTTAATATGTTCAGTAATGTAAACAAAAGATTGTATATCTGCTATAGGAAAACAAGCTGCTGCGTATGTTAAATATGCCTTTATTAAAAGAAAACCATCAAAGCCCACTTGTGCAGATGCTACTTGAGTTTTACAGTGGAAAGTGCTTTGTTCCATGCATGTCTGTGCAATGTGTTTTCATTATTTTAAATGTTCAGCAAATTAGGAATAAGTCAAGCAATATAATGAGGAGGATAGAGCTTAGCATTTCTGCAGATGGTTTCAAAATTATATGCTGCTCTGGAAAAGACAGAATGGCCTGCTGTCAAAAGCACAGGAATCTGAGAGCTGATAATTCCTGCTTACTAACTTTGGCTTTGACAGAAATAATTTCTATTGATTCAGGAAGTAATTTAGTGCTAGACTATGCTACCTTCCTATATATTAAGTGTTATTTTACTCTTGATAGAAAACTCTGTTTACTTTGCTTTAATAAAGTATTGTTCTCTTCTAGTAGTAGGATAGGCTGTTAAGACCTGACATACACTATTTAGTGATGGAAAAAAGAGTTAGCTATTTCACAGATAGCATGACTACAGATCTACAAAAACTGAAATAGCGCATTTGAATTGCAGTGTAGGCAAAGCCTGTGCGTGTTTTCCTTCCCAGATGATGACGAAGCCAGTGGGAGTTAACCCAAAATGTAGTCTTGAATACTTATTCAGGAATCTTCATCTTGAACAACAGATTATTTTCCTGCTACAGAGAGGTGTTATGAGAGTTAGTGTTTCTTAAGGGTTCTGAAATTTAAGATTATTCTTTGCATGGTTAGTATTTTGACTGTCTCAGTTGATGGCTAGCTTTGGAGACAGCTACTGCTTTGTATTAAAATTTAAGATCTTATTTCCAATTAGAGAATTCCCTAAGTTATCTGGCTGACAATGTCTTTTGTCAGTCTTTTCTACATTGCCAGTTTTTAGTACTGATCAAAAAGAGCTACTTAAACTACTTAAACAATCAAACATTGTGGTAGGGAAGGAAAGGAATATAACCAAAAATAGAAGAAACCAAAGGCTCAGCTAGTTGCACACATATGGGCTCACAGTGCTTCCCAGGACCACGGGTCAGAGACATTGAACAAGGTGGCAAACACTATACAGGACTAATGTGTAGTGTTAACTGTCTCAAAACTGTCTAAACCAGTGCTGGACCCCTATCTTTAGGCAACTGAATCAAGTCCTGCAAGTAAATATTACTCAGAAAGAGGAAAGATGCATGAATATGGAAAAGACTCCATCCTTTCTCTCACTGAGTACTTTCTTTCCTGCACACCACACTGGTTTTCATCACCTAATCAGAAAGCGAGAGTCAAAGGTCTTGATTGGACTCAGGAACAATATGTTCATGTACATTTTCCAATAGATAGTTGTTCATCTGCTCATCATTTTGTCAGGATGTTTTCATTTCCCAGAATTAATATAACATCTAGAAACAACAATCTTGGCAGTGATATCACAGATTACTGTTATAAATTTTGTATCCAAAGCTATCCAGAATATTTGGCTCCTCAAAATCATGCCTAGAAGTGTATAGAACTGTGCCAGTGTTATTGTTTTCACTACCTCTATAGAGCACAGTATAAAAATGTTTATAGAGGTACACAAAGTCTTAGAACATAAATACATGTAAGAAGAGCTCTCAAGTTTACAGCCTGCATTTTTGAAAATTCAACCAATTACCATTTGTTGCTTTTGGTAGATTACCAAAATGTTTTCTTTTTTCATCATTTCCAGCTTAAAACCAACCAAACAAAAACAAAAATCAAAACAAACCAAAAACCTCCCAACTTTGTTCTTTAAAAAGTAATAATAATGATCTTTGGCAGTATCTATGTGTCACTGAAAGTGTACAATACTTTTCATTTATGAATACTTGCAGAACGTGTGTATGAGAAGTTATTAATTCCTCTCAATGATTATTGATCGGTGTGTGTTCATTTTGCAGACATCAATGAATGTGAAAATGAAATTAATCCACCATGCTCTCCTTCTGCTAAATGCATTAACACTAAAGGCAGCTACAAATGTCACTGTACTGAACCTTGCAAGCTGGCAGAAGATGGAAGAACATGCATTGGTAATGCTTTTGAATCTACTGTCCATTAAAAATTTTTCTGTTCTGTTTTATAATGCTGTAAAAATCATAAAATTGAGATTTATTGAAGAGCTGTTGACACACGTAAAAAACCTCTACATGGTCATGGGCATAATGATGCAGTCAGATTCTGTAAAGTAAATGAAGGTATTGAATAAATAATACAGACACAGAAATAACCTTTTCATTTTCCATTCCTACCGTACATAAACGGCTAAGTATTTCCTGACAGTGTATATGAAGGGTGGGGATCAAATCTGTCTCAGTTTCTCTAGTTAGTATCTAAATTCAGCATCTGAATCTTAAGTAAGTTCCACCTATTACGTACCAAAACTGTTAATCCTTTTAGGTCTTTCATAAACTTGTTTTTCAGCTTTACTGCATGTGTGGAAGCTGTATTGGTTCTTATGGTTTAGGTGTGGAGTATGAGTGTAGTTACGCACTGATGCTGAGCAATCCTTATTATGGGGAAAGAGTGCCTAGATCTGTCAAAAGCTCTATGAAGACCTTGCACAATTTGAAATTGTGTCCTTAATCAACAATCAAAAGTCAACAACTTTTGAAGTCACTGCAGAGTATCAGCCATTACATATTAGTTATAATTAATACTGACAAACTTTTAAAAGACATCATCCCTCTTAGATTCCAAGATGTAATTGCAGCTATTCTTTACCTCAGTATTGGTCCACTGGGAGCCTCTAAGCTAAGGATCATTGGCAAGGTGCAATGTTTGAAGATGAAACCTTCTAAAATAAGCTGAGTTTCAGTGTTACCGCTACGTGAACTGTAGCCCAGATATGCATTCCTGGGGACCAGGCAGGAGGAATGAGAAGTTTGTGTGCAGTTACAAGGCTACGACCTCACTGGGATCACAGAAACCTGGTAGCATACCTCACACAGCTGGAATTCCAGGGTGGATGGATACAGGCTCTTTAGGAAGGACGTACTGGGAAAGTGACAAGGGGGGCAAGTTGCACTTTTTGTGAGAGAGCAGCAGGAACGCGTGGGGCTCTGCCTTGGGATGTGTCAGGAGTCAGTGGAGAATTTACAGTCAAGATTAGTGGGCAGAGCAATATGGCTGCTGTTGTAGTGTGTATGTGAGCAGTTCATGGGGAACTTCAACCACACTTTAACTTGCAAAGACTATACAGCCAGGCACAAGCAGTCTAGGAAGTTTCTGGAGAGCATTGATAGCTTCCAGACACAAATGATCAAAAAGATAATAGAGAAAGGTGCTCTGCAGGACTTGATACTTACAAATGGAATCTGAGAATGGTTGAGGTTTTAAGCAGCCTCTGGAGGTCATCTTGCCCAATCCCTCTGTTCAAGCAGTGCTACATAAAGCCAGGAGTACAGGAGCGTGTCCAGATGGCTTTTAAATATCTCCAAGGTTGGAGACTCTGCAACCTCTCTGAGCAAACTGTACCAGTACTGAGTTATCCTCCCAGTAACAAAGTACCTCCTGATTTTCAGATGACACCTCCCGTGTTTCAGTTTGTGCCTGTTATCTCTTGTCCTGTCACTGGACACCACTGAAAAGTGCCTGGCTCTATCCTTTTTGCACCTGCCCTTCAGATATCAATAGATATTGATACGTTACCCCCGACCCTTCTCTTCTCAAGGCTAAACAGTCCCAGGTCTCTCAGCCTTTCTGGAGAGCACAGGAGAGATGTTCTAGACTCTTATAATCTTTGTGGCCCTTCACTGAGGTCTCTGGAGTATGTCCATGTCTTTCTTGCACTGAGAAGCCCAGAACTGAACACAGCACTCCAGATGATGGAAGGGACCTTTTTAGATCAACTAGTCAAACTTCCCCTGTTTAAGCAGGATCAGCTACAGTAGGTTGCCCAGGACCATATCCAGTCCAGTTTTGAATATCTCCAGGAATGGAAACTCCACAGCCTCTCCCAGAAAATTTTTCCAATGCTCCACCTTCAGAGTAAAAAAGTATTTTTTGTGTTTCATGTTTTTCGTTTGTGCCCATTGCCTCTTCTCCTGTCAGTGGGCGCTACTGAGAAGAGAGTCTGTCTCTTTCATCTTAATGTAAGTAGTTAATTAGCTGCTTCACAGTAGATTGCTTCCAAGAATATTTGTGTTAAGTGAATGGACAATGTTACCTACCGTCAACTGTGTTCCACTTTGCTTAATTTCCATATTAAAAGAATTTGTAACAAATTTATATAATTCAACTTTTCTGTGTTTTTTCTTCAGCTGATGCAGTAAGTTTTTGTCAAAGTCATTGGGTGGCTTGGCGTGTTGGTCTGTTGTTTTTGCATTTTTAAGGACATCATTTGTAAGTCACAGATAATTTCACTGTATTTAGAATAAAGTTTTGAGCCTTGGTGAAAAAGGCAGTGCAACACTTTTCTAAACCAACACGTTGATTATAATAAATGAGCAGCTGAAATTTAGCAGTAATACAAATTTGGGGATCTGCACTATAGAGTGATTTGAAATTATGAGAGCACTTCATATTATTATGAGCACTTCAATCTTCAAAACTAAAGTGCTTTTAGAATTTTGAAGAGCTCTAGTAATGCTAACTTCTCAATACTGCAAATCTATATAACCTTCAATCCTGCTTTTATTGATGGAATTCATCAGTAGGCTCAAGGCTTTCTTTTCTAAGGCTGGATAATATTTTTGACTCAGATGGAAAATCCTATAGGGTAACTTTATTCAGGAAGTGAATTCGTTGAGCTGCCTCAAATCAAAGTTGCTCAGCCCTTACCACTTTGGTCCATGGTTTGTATAAATGTTAGAAATTAAAAAAAAAAAGAAAAGAACAAGAACGTAAGAGCTCCAATTTTCCATCTGTGCATACTGCAACCAGGAGAAAAAGATTGTCATGTTGACTCACAGTGAAGCTATTTAAAATGTGTATGTTTTGCTTCCCAGATGAAATAGGCTAAAACTAATCATTTATGAAGGCTTAGCCAGTAGACAGAAACTTTTTAGGTTGAAGTATGTCATGTGATTAAATAATTACATGTTCCTACCCTAAGGACAATGGAAATAAACTTGCTTTTATAAATCCTATTTTCTTTGATGTGATCTCAAATTAAAAAGGAATCTAGATCTATTTGGCCACAATTTGTAAAAAAAAAATAAATTCAACAAATATAAAGTACATTAAAATCTTAAAAAATATGTATTAGAAATACTTTCAACCAGCAAACTAGCTTGTGCTTACGTGATTGATAGATGAGGATTATCTAAAGTGCTCATGGGAAACTTCTGTCTAATTCAATGACTAATACAGTTTGGACTTTACTTTTAAATTACATGACAATTCCATGAAAAATCTATTCAATGTGTTAAATTTCTGAAACTTTAATGGGACCTTTGAATTCCACTACAATAAGAGTACATTATGCATTAAAGATATAAGAGCCCATTGTGTGAGTGCCCTCAGTCTTCTTCCTGTCCATGTTGTGGGCAAAAATTAAAAATATTGTGCTCTTATCTGGTAAATGGAATATTTAATTCTGTCATTAAAGATGTCAAAATGTAGTTTAAGGGAATTAACATTAACAAGTGAATATGTTTAAAGATCAGTAAGAGTAAGTATGAAGAAGTGGCTCATCTTCATTTCTATAGTCTTGGTGAGCAGGTTAATATTACCTCCAACACTGCATACTGCAGCAAATGTAATTTCAAACTGGGAAGAAACTAATTCATTTAATCACACTGTTTCCCACAGTGCTAACACTTACCTGTTTGTTTCAACTTAAATATCCATATGTATTTAGTCCCTCTCTTACTTTTTAAGGGTATGAAGTCCAACTCACTAGGAAGTGAACTTATTTCACTTGTAAATTCTCCATTTTAGTCTCAATATTCTGGAAACCTTCCTCTGGAAAATCTTGGTTTTCCTCCTACTCAGTTTAATTCAATTGTTGCTAATAATTAGTCAACTGGTGATACTGCATTTACTGTTGTTACTTCAGTAGCTTTCTTCTTGTGCCTTCATGACAACTTCTCACTTTGACATTATACTGGTTCAATTTTTCTTATCAGGTGATTAATGTTTTTTTAATATTGCAGCTTGAGAACTAACAATAAATAATTTCCATAGCCAGTATAACCAGTTTGTATGGTATATATGAAAAAAAAGATATCCAAACAATTTAGCTCACACTGGCTTGATCAGAGAACAACTCCCTTAACTGTTAATCCCAAAGACCAAATAACTGTTTAACCCAAAGAAGATGCAGAGCCAGAAGTGATATTTCAGGTTTATCTGTAATACTCTAATACTAATAATAGGTCTCTGAAAGACCGAATGAACTGAAAATTTCTACTGTTGAAATAAGATCCAGCTGCCAAGAAATAACGATGTTGATTCATATAAAATATTTTCTGTGTAAATCTGAATGAAAATGAGGCATTTTTATTCATTTGCTTAGAAAAAAAATAATGATGGTGAGACCCTGTAGTCTATAGTTTTGGGTATGGACTTTATGGTTTCTTGTGAACATATGTTGCAAATGCTCTGTTTTGGGAAAAAATGCTCACAAATAGCTTCAATCAACTGATGTTTATTTACCTTTTCTATTTGAAATCTCATAAAATTGTCAGCAAAAGTGGCAGTATGTCAGCGTGCATGCTCTCGCCTTTCATTTCTTTCACTCTAAATATCTATTTTAGAAAAGTAGTGTATAAGTAACTGAACTGCCAAACAGCTTTAAAATTGCATTTCATTACTGTATAGCCTCATTGTAAAGAATGAAGTCCTGAAACCATAAGAAGTTTGCATTCAGCAATGAATAAAAACTGAATAAGGAATCAAGTGTTTGGGATACCTCTCTCCCTTCCTTACCACTGTAGTATTCCAGGCTTCATCATGATTTTTGTTTCCCCAGGTGCACCGGACACAGTGGAAGGTTTCTTCTGAGCTGACAGGCTACGGCTGCAATGGAACCCACCTGAAGTTACACTCCCAAAGCCTGCTACTGGCAATGTGTGCTTTTATTTCTACCTAATCCATGCAAAGTTGAGTTCAGGCTTCCTATAAACTTTAACCACCTTTGCCTTGAAGCTGGAATGTCTCTTTTCCTTCCTCGTTTATGTTACCACAAACATGGATGAAATGGAAAAAGGCAGCAGAGATTTGGACACACCTCATGTTCCCTCAGCAAGAATGCTCACTGACACAAAGTATGCAAGCCCAATAGCTGCTCTTGCCAAAAAGTAATCTAGAGAGGCAGCAAGTTTTGTCACTAGCCCAATCTGAGGGCGCAGCTGAGCATCAGTGTCTATTTCGGCTTTGATTTTTTTTTTTCATTCTTCTACCTGTGTGAGTCCAAGGCAGAACCTGTTATCTCAATTTGTTATACAAATATAATTCATTCAGAGGAGGTAATTTCTGTATCTAATACTGATTTGCACTGGGGTAGTGGCAAGAGGACCCTGTGCAAGTAGAGCAGGACCGGCACCAGATCCTCATTCGATTAATTCTTTAGACACCTTTGAGTTTAGACAGAAGACAAAAGATGTAGATATGAAAAATACAATGGGAAGATTTAAAAAATAATAGTGAAACAATTGTGATCTACTTCTGTAGTACTCGGGCTCTTTCATCTTTCTAATGAAACGCTGTGCACTTTTATTTTCAAATTTTAAATTATCGTATAGGCAATATAATTATTGATTGTGCTTTTTCCCAGTGGGAACTAGGAAACAGGAACTAGGAAACAGTGAGCTCTGATTTCCAAAACCAATCTCCATATCTAGGGAAAATAAAAGTATGCCAGAATTTAATTTCGGTGAAAATGTTAGTATTTAATACAGTTCAACTGTGTATACAGCTTAGCCTGCATGAATTCCTTTTTACAGTATATAGTTCTCTTTCAATATTATTATAAAGACCTATTTTTTGCAGTGCATTTTATTCCAGTAGAAAATAATTTAGTCCCAGGATTCCTAACAGTCATTCAACTCAAAACATTGTCATCGACCTCCTAATTGTAATTGTCTTTAATTTTTCTTCTGAATTTTATGACAGTGACAGATTGTAACCTTTGGATAAATGTCCTTACCTTTTTTTCATGCTTTTAGTGCTATGTCAAAGGAACATAAATCCTGAAAATGGTACTTCTTTAAACTTTGCTGGAATTATAATATTGGGCAAACTTTGCTGTGCTGCAAAATACAGAACGCTGTAAGTAGTGACTCATCACAGCAGGTGCCTTAGTCTGCAAAGTCACTCAGTACTCTCAGCACCGCACCCTGCAGGGGTGAGAAAACCAGCTGGTTTGAGGTAACAATAACCATGACTTTTGAGACTTGTCAAAACTATAAGAAAAATGCTGACTTTATTTGAGAAATCTTTTCTATAGGAGCCCTATATTCTGTGCTATTCAAGTATTTTAAAAAAAAACCTCTTTTGATATTATGAATTTTTTATTTTCCAGTGGATGCATTCATGTCCTTGTAAATATTTAACTGAGAAACTAAAATAAATACTGAGCTGTATTCAGGGGAAGGTAAAGAGATTGAAGCAGAAGATTACAACTCTTCAAATTAACTGTGTGCTGAACTCAAACCACAATTTTATTCCACTAATGACTGAGATGTGTAAAAGCAAAATGAAATGCTTAAATTATAGCAAAATAGATGTTTTTTAGAATGTTTAGCAGTTCTTTCCTGACATGTCCCCTTCTATTAGATTGTTCCAATGAAAAACATTGAAACTGTATTATGATTTCAATGAGTATTAATGGCAATTGCTTTTGACATTGCAGCACATATGTGAAGTTTGTACATTTGAAGTCATTTAAGAGCATTGATAATGATAAAGCTAAGTTGCCAGTATCATCCATTTTTTAAATCTTTCATAGGGCTTTTGGGCAAAAGATAATGAGGAATTAGCATTCTCACTATTATTCTTCCCATCCTGGCCCACAAGCTGCAAATGAACTTGGTGCACCTCTCTTCAGAAGTCTGTCAGTCACATGATTACATCCTTTGAACACTGAAATTCAAGATGAGCTGACGATCAGACTTCCCAGGTTGGAAGGTCAGCTTTATTTTCACATGGTGCTACGTGGCACTGGAAGCATACACATCTGCTGAGCTGATGGATATCTTCCCACTCCAAAGACAGCAGACCAATTTTGCTAGGATACAGATGGCAGCTGAAGATGCATTGCATACCCACCACTGCAGGGGCACAAATTCCACGCTCCAGGAAAGCTTTGTTGCGTTATCACCATGTACCAGTTTGTGCTTGATCTTACTTCTGTTTGCATCAGAAAGACAGCGTGGTAGAGCAAAAAAGGCAAAAGATACTCTGGCACTTGACACAGCAGAATAGATTTGTCGTGATGGGCTTTTGGACCCTCCAGCACCTGTCAGCCCAGGTGCTGGAGCCTATGTAACCGTGAATCCCAAGTCTCTGTATACAGCATAGACAACCTCCAAGCAGACCTTGTTAACCAGGGTCAACTCAGAGGTGAGCACTTCAAGGAAAAAAAATCCACACCACAGGACTGAACTCGTGCTGAAAGGCCAGTAAGAATCCAAAGGTGCGTGTGCTGACCATTTCCCCAGTGTGACATTTGCACTCCATCTATTACACGGTGCAGAGTAAGAGCTATAGTTTCAGACACCATTTCTCTGCAGAGTGACATTGTGAAGCTGCCTGTAGAGTGCTTGGAAAGGGGTAGGCAGCCAGTGCTCTGTCAGGACTATCGTGCTCTTCCCATTCTCCTTTTGGGTGATTCATGCACCTGCTTTCTTATAATATACATGGCCTGCATTCTCTTTCTCTGCCTTTTTATCATAAAACTGCAAAGTATTTATCCTTTATTTCCACTCATGGTTTCTTGGGGTAACTATATTAACCGTAATTATTTATACATTTGCTGCTTTGCTCATTGAATAAGATTTGGCCACGAGGGAAAGGATGAGCATAGTCTTTTGAAGAACACAAAGAGTATGTCCTGGTTTGAGGAAGAACAGAACGTGTTATGAGAGTCTCCTATTTCCTTTTCTTTTGAGTTCCTAAAATAAAGAATAATGAACACTACCACTCTCTGTATAGCTAAATAACAATAGAGGTAAACTAGCTGAGGTTAGGTCCCACTAGGTGAGCTATAAGTCAAAGGTACTGATCCATTTGTGTCCTTAAAATCCCATGAGTCTTTGTGTGAATGGAGAAATCTAGATTTATGGTTCAAAGTTTATGTCTTCCACAGTGCTTCAGGGAAATTCTGACATTTTTCACTAAGATGGCAAGTAACCAAGATGTCAGATGGAAAGTACTTAAAGAACACTAACTTGTTTGACAAAAGTAAAATATCAGCATTTGTAATTTTTTTTTTCTTTTAACATTTTCCATTCTGTGAACAAATTTGCAGGATTTTTCTGCTTTCCAATATTAATTTTAGGAAAAAGACAAAGCTCTCAGCTGCTGTACGTCATTTTCCAGCTAGAACAACTTTAGTGATATCTTTAGGTTTTTAACTCTGCCATATAGAAACTTACATCAGGGATTCTGATCTGCTACAAATGGTCCCTGAGTACCAAGTGAGTAGACTGTTGACTACCCCTAAAATTTGCAAACTTTGTAGGCAGAGTGGGTGGTGAGGTAGCCAAGCGGCTGCTGACTACAAAGAGCCTGCTGACTATATCTCTGAATAAGTACTGATGTTTATTTCTGTCCTATAAATTCAGATGTAAATATTCAACTAAAATATAAAAAATATGACAAAGTGACAATGAGAGGTACATAAGATTTTACCAGGAGGAATTTAAATAATTGTTATATTTTAGAATGATGCTATTTATAATCAGCTCTGACCTGTTTTTGACTGTTTCTGAATTAATATTGCTATTATATTCCGCTGACATATTAATCAAATAAATATTTCTCATGGCACGAGAAAAGTCCTCGCACTGTGAAATTCTGCCATTTTCTTCCATGGGACAGAAATCCTGCCTTTGGGCTGTTACCGTGGAAAGCAGTGCTGTTCTGTTTGACCTCTTTCTGAGCTGATGATATCTGGCATTTAAGTGGTATGTATTACAATTTTAAAATAAAGAGAACCTGTCTGTTTAATTGTGGTAAGTACTGTGGGAGTATTAAAGGGAGCATATTATACAGAGTGATCTTGTGTATTTTTACACTTGATCCTGGATTATATGTTAAACATAAAACCAAATGATTATATATACTTCCAGTGAAAGAAGACTGGCAACAATAGGAAGAAGAAATTTAAGCAACTCATTTAAGGTACGTCTCTCTCTCCATAGAAACTTTAGAAATCTTCCTGCAGCAGACATGGCCCTTCGTTTACTTCAGTTGAAGGCACACTGCCTAAAACGAAAATAATAAGTAATTTGGTTTAAGATAAATGAGAAAAATGATGACACATGAAGTTGAGGTTTTCATCACTCATGCTTATAAAAGATGCTATGATGTTTTTCACAAATAGCGTAACATCTACTCTTCTTCCAAATGTGTTTTACAATAATGGAACCAACATCTCCAAATATACATATATATATGTATGTATTCATGCAACCTTTGTGATTTCAATGGTTTACATTAGACAGTTCTGTTTCTATGAATCTGATCTGTCGGTTTGCTTAATTCACAGGTGTTGCATCCTGGGAGCATAATCTTGCAAGCTATGATATACTTTAGCCCATGTTGCTGTTCCACATATCAGATAAATGTGGAAAATCAGATTTACACCACTTGATTTTAGACTTCTACCTGTAGCTGAAGTTAGGCTCCCTTTATGAGTTTCTGGGGAAAATGGGATCTTTTGAGCTATGGCTTTTCTGACACATCTATTTTGACTTAGCTGTCTACATGAGGATGAAGTTAATATTCCATAAGCTCACAACATTACAAGTGTAGACATACAAAACACAGATATCCATATTGAGCTTAATTAATCATGCCAAGGCACAGTGGGGGCTGGAGGCTCCTTGAGGTTGGTTGCACAGGGTGGTGGAGGCTCCCCATGGTGGCAGGGCAAGGCCTAGTGGCCAGGGCATCTCCCACCACCCCAGCCAGGAGCAGGACAGTCAGGGAACATTGGGACAGCCACAACCCCAGGCATGAAGCATCTCCCTGGTGGCTGGGGATGGGATAGGGCTGGTGGAGTTCATTCTCCACATCTACAGAGGATGGGGTCTGTCATGGGAATTGCTGCACAGCATCTGCAGCAGACCTTAGGAGGGGGACAAACAGGGCAGCCCCAGCTTAAAAGCAGATCCCAAGCAAAAGAAGTTTCACAATGCATGCAAATGCTTGAGTCCTATTGATATTTTATTTTCCTGGAACAAATGTGAGTTTTCCGGTTACTTTATGGAATCTTCTTTACCTTTTCAACCTGAGGTTTCTCCCTGTTAAAATAAAGACACTATGATATTTAACAGCTGACACCTCCTGTGAAGACTGTTTACAACTGAAGTTAATTTCTGATGCATTTTAAATAGGTAGAAATTTTTGTTTAAAAGAATTTGTCATTTAGTTATCCTGTCACAACAAAAACCTAATAGGCAAGACTGAAATTTATGTAACAAAATGAATAATGATTAATTGTATATTTGCAAAGTATTTCTTCTCCTGCAGGCTCTGGAGACTGATAGCCCAGTATGAACTAGAAGTAAGACTGTTTTACATCACTGTGTTTGTAAGTAATTACTGCAGTCTTTCTTCACTAGAAAAGCTACGAATGAGAGTTTTTTTGGTTTTTAGAAAAGGAAAAAATACAACTTCTTCAGTTTTAATAGCAGGGAGGAATCAGATTTTCAGTAAACTGGATATTTAGGAACAGCAAAGGGCTTAATACTTTGAAAAGTATTACTGAGACATACTTACATTGTTAATAACAAATTGTGTTGAGGAAGCCTAAAGTTTACTAAATATGTGATATATAATTCTTCAATGCTATCCAATTCACCTATGTACATAGTACTGTTGAACATGTGGAAATCTGGCTCTGTTTCCCTGCTTTCAACACTCAAACTGCTTTCTCGCCTCCAGCAATATCAGATGTATTCTTTATTCCTCATATCCATCACCAACTGAACTGTATTCTTACATTTTTGTGCACATCCCAATTCTTGTTTGCAAAATCACCTACTATTCATGAGGATGCTATTCTGATGTCCACGAGGAAAAGAACAAAACAAATTAGACATACATATTTTAAACAGATTTCTGGTCTCTGCAGCAGTTCCAGTTTTTTAAGTGATACCTAAAACTTTAGTAATATTAATAAAGCACAATAGGAAGAGTACTGGAACAGTAAGTTAATGTTAGCTACAACCTGGATTTACCTTTCCTCTCCTGAATCAAGTTACCTCTCTGCCCTTGTTCTCCTGAGTATGCTGTCTGCAGCATTCCTTCAAGTACTGCCCAAAAGAGCAAAAAATCCTTGTTTAAAAATTGATTTCTAGCAAAGCTGTAAGCCATTCATGGGTAAGTCATTTGTTGAATAAAGTTTGAACTCCTAATTTGTCTTTCATACAAACAGAAATTTGTGCAGCCTTTTAGGATTTCCTGTACTTATTCCCACAGTGGGCCTATGCTTACTATTGATCATTTTTACAGAAACACTTGCTTTATTTTCTTCAGACCATGTTTATAAAAGTACATAGGAGCCCAAGGGCTAGATCAAGTACAGCAAACAAGCAGCCAGGCTTCCTCTACAGCGAATGAGCTGCATCAGAATGACATTCAGCTCCCCTCACCAAATAAACACAAACACACACACACACAGAGAACTGGAAGAAATTAGAGAGTTTGGAAATACCAAGCACAAAGCACATCTAGGCAACCCTGAAACCTCAGTTCCTGGCTGAAGGCAAATGCATATTTATACCCAGGATCCAAAACCTAGATTGTGCTAATTCTGTCCCTGATGTGAGTTTTCTTGAACAAATGGCTGGGACCTGCCTTTCCTTTGCAAATAGACCCATACCCCATAATGACTTACAGGTGGAGAAAACAAGGCTTTAAAGGGACTCAGAGCTACATCCAGCACATTCCAGGAGACTGCACTAATCAAGAGACCAGGCTTGATGCAGTTACGGTTCGGCCACAGTGCACTGATATCCAGTGAAGCTGAGTTAGCTCTGTAAGTTGGCCTTGATCGTGTATGTGATTTTAATTCTAAGTAATATATGACTTATTAATTGCTTATGTGGCACCTATTTTTAAAGTATCTTTTTATCATTTTCCCATAAGTATGCTATGCCTGATGGGTTTGTTGCATTATCCTCCCTTTCAGAAAAAAAAAAAGAAGTGGTGATAAGAAGTGGACTCTTCATGGGATTAGACGGCCCTGCATGGAGTACAGAATGTATCTCCATTAGGTGAGTTAGAACAATATAACACCTGTACTGAGCTAATTTGCATGTTTGACCCACTTCTATGAACAGCGTGCTTAATAGCCAACCTGCTGCAGGAGAATTACCCAGATGATGAATTAACAATGCCCTGTCAGCATTCTCTAATAATATTGTGTTAAATCCCTGCCCTAAATTCACACTGCGTGGAGATGAATACCTCTGCCACCATCTTTTTTTTATATTTAATAATTACTCTGCTGCTGTAGGTACAGACATGTGAGTGGGATTTAAACTCCCTTTTTTCTTTTTTTTTTTCTTTTTTTTTTTCTTTTTTTTTTCCCCAAATAGCTATTGAGAAGGAGACATTTTGTTTTAAGGACTACTTAAATGTCAGTAATAAGGAAAGTTATGTTTACCAGTTCTATGTTTGTTTGTTTTATGGTAAATTACTTTTTGAAAAGAAGAATGATTGTGAAGTGTTAAAGCTGATCTGTGTGTCCTTCTCTGTGTGTGTGTGTTTGCCTCTGTGCACATGTGCTCTTTGGCAAAATAATTGTCAATTAGCTGGAGGGAGATAAAAACCCAAAAAATTCTCAGGATTACAACTTTAAGAAGAGTATTTTAAAAGCATCTCCTCTGTCCTACTTAACTGTAAAAAATAATCAGAAGTGGTCTTAAAGTGCTAAGGCTGAAAGTTGCACTATACAGACACCCACCAGCACTGACATCCAGCTCTCAAAAGTTTCACGCTTTGTGCTCGTTCAACTTTCTAGCTTGAAAAAAACATAATAATAAATAAATAAATATGTATAAAATGAAGGCAAATTAAGCCTGTAAATTGCACTGTAAAGTCTGCAGGTTCCAATACAATTTCTATTGTATTTTCTGTGACTGAGTTACAGTAGATTTCAGCCAGATGAAAATTTATAGAAACCTGGTGTAGGTGTCAGTGAGTGTCTGTGTGTATATATTTATACATTTATTTATTTATTTCCATCCAGTTTTTTATAAAATTCTTTTTTTTTAAAAAGTGGCTCAGATTGGGAGCCCTTTCTGGCTGGTAACATTTTATTTCAAATTAGGCATTTCACAGCACCTTTAAATTTACTGAAAATTTAAGTCATAGCATATAACTACCACTTTAACTGTTCCATTTGACCTTGGAATTTTATGGCTGTCCCAAAAATGTTACGCTGACAACTGTCGGGTAACTGGGGATAACCCCTCTGGGTTGTCTTTTATTACCCACCTATTATGGTTGTAATCCATAGTTGAGAAATATAAAACTTCAATGGTTGCTGTAGGGTGCTGCGGGCAGAAGCTGGATCTCTAGGCAGTGATTCAGAGAAGCATACTACTAGATGTCATGAGCATTCAGCATGCATTAACATTTTGGAGCCTTAACACAGAAATATTCCAGTCACTCTGTGTAATTTTTCCTTTTCCTTTAGTGTTTGAAAGCTGATGTAAATAACATCTATTTTCTTTCTAAATTTTGCTCAATAATTTCTTTAGGTTCTACCTTAAAGTTAGTTATGGGACCCAGAAGATGTGTTTTGATTCATGCTGAATTGCTCACCCTATTGGCCGTCTGAGAGGTTCAGCATATTTCCTTGCTGTTTTAAAGAGGACATATTCAGTTGGCAGATCAGGTCAGCTGAACATATTAGAAGATGGATTTAATCTATCCAGGAAAAGGAAGCTGCAAAAAATTGCCCTGATCCAGCCAGTAAAGGTGCAGTCTCCCCTAAAACCAAAAAGTCATAGAAAATATTCCTGAACTGAAATCCTACTCCTGATCCAAGTTTTTTACTGGGCTTCCAGCAATATTTTAACCAAAGCATGGGCAGTTTTACAGACTGGTGTATATATACATAAAATGATCCGGTTTCCAAACCCAGGGTAAGGGTGTAGAAAATGGATGCAGTAGAAAATTTGGAAGTGATTATATAAAGCCCTGCAGATGCACTGGGACTTCTTGCGTGTTTTACTAAAATTTTGTTCTATAGTTTTAGGCAAATTATTGTTTTCTGGTTTTAATATACCTTTGAAAATATGCAAAATACTTGAAACGGTGTCAGAGACAACCTGGCCCCTGCCTATAAAACAAAATTTACCCTTGCCCAGGAACTTGACATAAAGTGATTTCTTCTTTCCTTCCACATGAGGTACCACAGAAAGGAAGATTACAGATGAGCCTTGGAGACTAGGGATGTCAGCAGAACCACATGCTGACCGGGGTACAGCTCTGCTTGTGGACTGCTCTCTGAGTTGAACCTCAAAATAAGCAGGGAGATAGTGAAACTCTAGTAATTAGCATGTTGGTAATGACATAGTGGGTTTTAGCAAACTTAAGAGAAGGCAGATGGCAACTCTACTCTGCATAAATTAAGGAACATGGACTTCTGGATGCAGAAAATGATTCTTTTTAAAAGGCGAGGCAAGGAAAGACAAGTAGGTGCAGGAATATATCAGCAAGTTGCAGAAAGGGCCACTGTTGCACGGTGGATCCTGAGACAGGTGCACAAAAATTTACAAGCAGAGCTCATAATTCATGGTGTATATCAACACTAACAGTGAAAGTTACTTTGGGAAGAAATAAAATCAAAAGGAGAGAGACAGAAAGTGAAAGGGGCAACTCTCCTTGGTGGCCAGCGGGAAGAGAAGTGATGGGGGTCCCCAGGTAATCAGCCACCCCAGGGCTCCCCTCCACTTCAGCAGGGCTACCCCACAACATTCTCTGGCACAAAGGAGCTGCTCAAGCACCTGTAGGTGGTTCCTGCTTATGATGATCTTATCTTTGACTGGCAAGTGCTGCCCGGGGCTGGTGCTGGATCCTCACTGACAGCTACACTCACTGAGAGCGTGTTATTGGATCTCTAACATCTCCCAAAACCCCAAACAAGGTATAAGGGGGCAGAGATGGAGTATTTCTGCCTCTTGACACACTTGCTTCCTTTTGAGAACCCACCACCGCCACATTACAGGCTCTGCCAGGGTAAGGCCTCAAGAACAGCCTGAGAGCAAGACTGTGAGATCGTGAGGGGGAAAATCCTGCCCTAGGGCCCTGGGTTCTCCCAGGGTTGGGAGATGCCCACTGCCCAAGTGGTTGGGATGATGGACATCCTCCCACTGCTGGGGGAAGGCTGGACACCTGCAAACTGTAGGCTCTCAGAAGAGCATCACCATTGTCTGATGAGGCTGTAGTATGAAAAATCCTTTTCTGAGCTGTGAGTCATAAAACAATTTTGGTGGTGCAGCCATTCATCAGCCTCAGCTCTCTAAAATTAGATACTTGGGATCCAAATCAGCAGAACGTTTTCTACATGTGTATAGCAAAGCTTTAAATGCAAAATTTATTTATTCTTTCCCTTGTCTTTAGTACCATCATAATTTGCTCATCTCATAAAAGTCTTAGAACATCTTGAAAGACAATGGAAACATTCAGAAAAAAAATTTGTTATTTTGAGAGCATTCAGTATCCAGACACTTTCAAACTTCTTTTAACAAAGAGCTTCCGTAGTTGTTAATATCTTACTTTAGACTGTTTTGACTTTTAGTATCCTGTTCATCATTAATATCATCATTCAAAGTATGTTACATTTTAATCTATGTGTTTTTCCAGTGTTTTGAAGTAATTAAAGAGCAGTATAATATTTACACTGGAAAGTCCAAGATGTCTTCTTGATGTCTTTGTAAACAAAGATAAACAAACAGCTCTATTTTTTATCTAGCTCTGGAGTAATCTTTCGTAAAAATAAAATAAAAAAAAAATATCCCCAAACCAGGAAAAAACCCACAAACTGACGTACTCTCTCAATTTCATTTATTTTCATTTTATTCACATAAGTGCTTTATTCTCAGCCACTAGCACGTCCACTTGAAATATAGCTTCCCTACTCTCTGTTCATCCAAATTACCACTTTTGCATGCTAGCCATTCAGAATCTTTAGACATTCTTAGTTTTGGCAGTATTTGTACAAAAAACAAATTAAGAACATACAAACAAGATAGATGCATATGCTAAGAAGTGTAGATTAAAACAAGACAATTGCATTTACACCAGTGTATAGCAATATTTCAGATTGTCATTTTTGCTGATATTTATATCCCAAATGATCTCGGCACATGACTCATAGTTAACACACTGTGTCTTGACGCCAGCTATCTTTTTATGCAGGTTTGAAGGTGACTTTTTAGCTTTCCCAAGTGCACAGCTACCTATAAAAACGTCTATGAATTTTTTTTACATTTATGATAAATTTGACTGCATTTTCAGAAAAGAGAGCTCATTTTTATTGCTGTTGGGTGAGCTAATTTTAAACAGGGTCCTACTGCCTTCTAATAAAACTTTGTCGTCTTATGCTACTTCTCCTTTCTGAGATTGTTTTTGAATTTTCAGGCACCAATAGAATATGTATTTTTTTCGCATTAATTTCTCAATTGAAAGAGGACATGAGAAAAAGAAAAGGTATTTAAAATATTTTTGCATTTAATATCTATAGAAGGCAGTCAATAAATCTGTAAATACACATATAAAAATCTACAGTTTTCTCTTCTGAATGCAGCAATTAGGAAAAGAAAAACAACAGTGTGAATGAAAAACTATTTTTTCTAAGGCTTATGAATGGTTAAAAAGAATGCACAAAGCATGCATGAAGCAGGAAAAAGAAATGCCTGTAATCTTATCTAAACCTAGATTCAGCTAGGATGTAGTCATAAAGACTGACAAACTATTTGAGTTGTTGTCACAGCCGATGGATATCAAAAATCTGTTTAAAGTAGTAGCACTGAGATTTTTCCAACTGTGCCTTCAGAGATTTTCCTTGCTTTCTGTCTTCAAATTCACACTGTGTTTTCAAAGGGCTGGTTGAACAATGCCCTGTTTCTGCATTGTAAGACAGAACAGCAATGTCCTGTGGTACAATACAAATTTACTGTAAGGCATTATAAGATAACGGGGAACTTCTAATGAGCTCCATTTATCACTTTGAAGTGACAAATTCACCTACACCACAGGGAGACAAAATATTACGCTCTTGCTATAATATTAAAAGAAAAACAGAAGAAAACTCAATTGGTCTTGAACTCTTGTCTCTGGCAGTAGAAAGAATCAATTACATGTTCTATAGAGTCTACAGTTTAAATGCAGAACCTCAAAGAAATATTCAGTTTAACTCCAAATGAGTTGGTATTTCTATACAGCACAACGTAAAGGCAGTGGCTAGCACTCCAGATAAATCACATAGGAAACAGCTTTGGGTTTCTTTTCTTGCCAAAAACTGCATGGTATTTTAGAGATATACCCTTAAGCTTCTTCATGTTTGGTGAGTTTGCTACAAGACTAACAAATCCATAGCTGCTTCACATTACCCCCAACAGGGAAGAGGCCATACCAGGGCTGACATTGTTCATTATCAGCAACATGGATTACAGAAAGCACACCTTCAGCAAATGTGCAGATGATGCTAAATTAAGGATGACACAAGAAAAGGCAGAGCTTACTCCAGAAAGACTTTTATAAATTTGAGGATTAAATCAGCAGAAAATTCCTGACATTTGACAAGGAGTATGAAATCCTATGCCCAAGGGTGCAATAACCCCCTGTGTGGGCACAGGTTGTGGGGAGTATGGTGGGCACATAGTGAGAGATGAACAAACACTGCACCCTCACCAAAATTATTGCAAGCCACATAGTGAGTCACATCGCATAAAACTGAGAAAAGTTATTATCCCTCTTTTCTTGATACTAATGAAATTGCACCTGGAGTACAGTGTCTTGATTTGGGATGCAACATCAAGAGTGGTGTAGACAAACAAGAGAAGATCCATCCGAAGTCTCCCAAGAGGACGAGGGCCCTTGACCTACACAGAGAGGCTGAGAGAACTGAACTTGTTTAGTTTAACCAAGACAGGGTAAAGAGTTGATCTGCTAACAAAGCCACAGCTCTTTGAACGGGAGTTAGTTATAAAGAGAAGAGTGCCAGACAACAAGTAGTGACAGGTACGAGCTGCTGCTTGGAAGGTTTTACTGGGTTTAGGGAAACACTTTTTTCCTAGCGGAATAGTTCACCATTTGAATGAGTAATCCAGACAGGTCATGTACCTCCATCTTTGCAGGTCCTCAAGACTAATCTAACAAAGCCCTAGCAGACCTATTCTTCTGTCAGCAAAAGTTTTGCTGTGAACAGAAAGCTTCCCTGGACAGCCACCAGACCTATCTTCCAACTAACTTGTCTATGATTCTACGGTCCTGTATTAACATGATTATGGAGCTACCTAGTTTACATTCCAAGTAGGTCTCGTGCCACCACCCATTACTTTGATTCCCCCATTTTATTCGTGCTTCCCAATTATCTTTCCATTATGAACTAAGTGTTGCCACTGTAGCTTTTGTCTTGGATCTGAACTTTTTGTTTCAAATTTTTCACCTAAGAGAGTTGTCTTTTTCAAAAGGGAAAAGTTATTCCTTTTCCCAAGTAAATTAAGAAATGCTGAGAACATTTTTTTTTAAACTATCCATGTTTTAGAGCACAGATATGAAAATGATACCAAGATGCATATTTTAAGAGGATTTAAAAAAAAAAAATGCCTACATTGAGCCAGATCATTAACTTTTGCCCAGCACACAAGCCAGTCACAAAAGAGACCTGATAAGTTAAAAATTCAGGTGGTATTTTCTGCAACAGAAAAGTACCATCTCAAACCTGTAGAAACCTAAAAAGCAGTTGCATCTCCAGGACTGCTGTGGGCAAGACTGGTCAAGATAAAGAGCCATTTAATCTTTGCATACAGGCTATGTCTATATTTGCAAATAAGGCCCAGTCTTGGGGTTGATCCTTCTCTCACAATCATGTATGTGGTTTTTGACCCATATGAGTTAACATTCTGGAGGTGTGAGCACCATTTCCAAGACCCAGTGTAAGATAGATTGCTCCACACCTGGCTTCTGAGACGGAGATCCTGGCATGAAATCCACAAAGAAATGAATCGTTCTGATTGCGAGCTGAACTGAAATGGTGTGCAGTAAGCATGGGATGGGCCCACATACTGAACAAAACAAGAAAATGTTGAAGAGCATAACTATGCTGTTCACAAATGAGCTGTGCTGGTTCCTGTGGAAAAGAAGATAATAAACGAGCATATAGCTAAGGAAGTGAAGCTTAAACACAAGACACTGAAGTGTCATCGTCAGTCTTCAAACTGGCATCCCCATTTGAATTTGCAGTCTACATTAAGATTTTTAATGTAGCAAACATTCCTTTTTCTTATTCTCACCTGGTTTCCTTTTACCTCCGTGCTGCAGAACTTTGGGATGAGAGGATATAAAATTCACAAAAGAAAAGCCCCAGAAGCAGGACATTATCTTCCAAGGACTCTATCCAGAACTATGAAGTTTTCATAAAGACCACAACAAGGAGAAGAGTCAGAACATGTTTTCACATTGCAGTCCTGCCCTACACTGGGTTGGTTCCACTTAATTTTTATGCTTCCTGTGTAAGCTGTGCCTTCCCTTCCTCCCCTATTTGTATATGAATCAGAGCATCATACTTTGCTGATGCTGAAATCCATCTCAAGTTCACAGCTACCTTCTGTCCCTCCCTCCTTACCAGCCTCTCTAACTTTGAGAATATCAACACTGCAGTACATAGTTTCCTGTTAAATTGAAAAGTAAAGGTCTAAATTTAATGTTTAAAAACCTTTGCAGCCACTGAAAATCCTGCTCCTGTTCTCAGTGAGACTGAGATGTCTTCCTAAATAAGTAGACAGGCTGGCCTGTTGATTCTAATAATACCTTTCATAATTAATCCATTATAGTTTTCTAAAATACGGTTTAAAGAGTCACAGAATTTCCAGTTTGCTGCATCACATGGGCACTGCAAACAGAGGGTCTTACATTGGTTGTGTAAAGGTGTTTCTAACACTTGTTTATGAAGCCAACATAGTTTATCGTTGATATCTACAAAGCATTTCCTTGGCAGAAATTAAGTCTAGATTGCCATGAAATACATAAAACAGGTTTCTGTCATCAACCATCCCTGGCCCTCTCTGCACACATTTAATCAGCAGGGGGACACAGATTTAGGCTGGCCTGGCTTATAGCCACATAAGATTGAAGTAGGGCCCAGTATTGGAAATCGAACTTTCCGAAGTCAGCTTGAGTGAGAAATCATTAGTTTGTGACTCCTGGCAGACTAATTGGTGTGTATGGAGCTCCATAATAATTCGACTGTATTGATCCTCTCTATGCTGTGTGAATTCCTAATCTAATAGCCTGGGAATCTCCGTACTGTGCTCTGTTCAGATGTGTAGCTGTGCTTGCTGTTTGCTGCAGAGCTTTTACAGTGACGGCTGTTCTGCATAGTTGCAGGGAACAGTATTGGGGAGCAAGAATAAAGAGGGGCTCTAGGGAAGATGCATCTGTGATCAGCCAGCTCTATCAACATTTCCAGGCAGCAGTACATACGAGTACTTCAACTGCTTGTCTCAGTTATGGGAGTTGTTTTCATTGAATAGTAAATCTTCAGTATCAGTGTGAAGTTTTATAATATGTATAAGAAACCTCTTCATATGATTACCTTATTAATACTTTATTACATGCAGTTGCCATTGATTTGGACAACATCCTGAGGTGGCTGCATGGAAGATATTTTTAAATATTTACATAAATGATTATATCTGCTTAATGAACAGTAGTCAGGAAAAGTAATCACCACCATCATTTTATACCGTTCTACTTAGCATGGCACAGACAACTCTTCCTTCATCAAAGGAGACATACTGAGCTTAAGAAGCTTAAGATACAGGTACTTAAGACAGAAACAAAGCTGATAGTTAGGAGTGCTGTTGTGAAAGGGTCTGTAAGGAACTGTGAAAGCTTTAGAGACACAATAGAAAGAATTAGGAGCCTTTCAACTGCCCCCAGCAATTTCTAACACATGCCAGGTAAAGACTGCACTGAACAAGGAGCGACAGACAGTGATTTAGAGGCCAGATGTTTTTATGAATGAGCTTGATCATGTCACAGCAGTTGAAAATGCTGAAGATAAGAAAGAAAGAGGAGAAGAAGGGAGGAGTACCTGGGAGAGACATAGGGGAGGGAGGATGTTATAATAGAGATTTATATTATCACAAGTTGTAGCAATACTGGAATAAAAAGCAGAAGTAGAGTCTGACCCTAAATGAAAGGTACATCAAGTGGGAAAGGAAGAACAGTAATTCATGCAAGAAAAATTGTTAGCATTGTTGGAAATAAGTTGGGGAAAGCATGTTAATCTATAGAACATTTCTGCTTAATTTTCAAAACAAAACCTACCTACCACTGTAATAATTTATCCAGTTCTGCAGCATCACAGAGTCATATAATCATTCAAGCTGGAAGGGAATTCACGATGCTTCTGCTGCAACCTCCTACTCAAAACAGGGTCCACACCAAGTTCAGACCAGGTTTCTGAGGGCTTTGCCTGGGCAGGTCTGTAAAACCTTCAAGGACAGAATTATGAAATCACTTTGGACAACCTATTCCGATTTTTCGTGCTGACTTTTTTTCCCTCCTACCAGGCACCATGGTAGAGATCCTGGCTCCAGCTTCTCCGTAACTTCCATCCAAGTGTTGCAAGGTTCCTGTCAGGTTCCCCAAGTAAAGGAGAAAAATCCCTACTCTGTTAGCACAGCCCAGGATGCTGTTCGCTACCGCTGGTGCCAGGGCTCACTGGTGGCTCAGGCTCAGCTCACTGCCCACAAATTTCATGAGGGTTTATTTCACATCTTCCCCCTGTTCACTAATAAAGATATTATACAGAGCAGGTCCCAGGAGAGCATCCTGAGGTGCTTCGCCTACTTCAGGCATTCAGGTAGAGCACATAACACTGACAACTACTATATGGACTCGACAGCTCAGCCAGTTTCTCACCCAGCCAACAGTCTCCCAGTCTAGACAGTGATACGTGTTTTAGGGCTTGAGTTGCAGACATGAGAATCAATGTTTAATGTGCCTGACAGAGAGTGTCTGACGAGCAAAGAGCAGTGCTCCTCTGGCTGAGAATGGTTTGTGGTAAGTGTAAAGACACAACGGGGAGTTGTAGGTTTTGAGGTAAATGTGAGTAAACTAAGCCTCTTCACTCATCTTAATGATTTCATGGGAGCTTTGACTGCCTGAAGAAGGCCATAAATTGGTCCAAACACTAGCACCTTAATCTTTTTAAGTAACTACCAGAAACTGTCAATCACTGCAGTGCCTTAGTGGGGCTTTTGAGTCATAAAATGGTAAATGGCCAAATATGTCTGTTCTTTTATAACTAGTTGCAGTATTTTTCATGTCAACATTGAAATGCAAATCAATGCAAATGTTATTGCAAGTTCTGTTACATTTAAAAACTAAGTGAATATACCGTGGATGGCATTGCATGTCATGGGAGTCACTCTAACTGAACAGGCTGTTAGGGGAAATCTTTCAGCATGCAATCGAGATGCTCTGTTGCTGAGCTCTGCCCGAAAATATGACTGCATCTGTCAAGTGGAGCTGAGGGAAAGCCCCTGAAGCCAGTGCAGACATTTTCCTCCTTCAAACCTCTCTTGTTACAGCTGAATTTTCACTACATCACTCTAAATGAATGAAGGGGGGGGGGGAAGTCTCAAGTCTTGCATACTCAATCTTATATCCCTACTCCATAATTGGTTTCACTTGACATTAGAACAACCTTTAAGGTGTCTGAATCAAAGTCTGTATTACGCTGGTTATCTGTACAGTTTACGGGAGCAGAAACACCCTAAAGACAGAAGTAGTTTAAATCTCTCTCAGATTTACCTCTGCTGATATTACTATAGGTACACCAGCCATTGTAGGGTGACTAGGAGTTTGGTAACGGTAATATTTTGCATTCCTCCTTTTTTATCATTTAGATGTGTTTGTCTAAGTGGAAAAGCATGAAATATAGCAACGTTTTCCCATTGTTGTTTCTCTCAACTTCAATCTTTGAAAATACGAAGTGAGGAAAACTTGCTTGCTTTTCTCTTTTCTCTTGTATATAAAGTAAATATTCACCTAAACTGAGTCACCCAGTATAACTAAGTCACTAAGACAGCCCAAAGATGTAAAATGGTTCAGAAAGTACAGCATCTCAGACCCTTGTCAAGTCATAGGAATCTATAGTATGAATTTGAGTTAGAGTACTTAGCATTTTCCCAAATAATTTTAAGGATCATGGCTTAGATATGTGGTGTTTTATATAAACTGTAAACATGCATTTGAAAGAAAATTACTCCAATATGGCTCTTTAAGGACTTTGGCATGCAGGGAGTGTAATGGTGTGTTTTGGTGAAAAACTTGTGAAAATGTAAACTCTGTCTGTAGAAAAAATATATTTTAAAAATTAAACTTTAGATTGTGTTAGCGAATTAAGGGACATAAATATGAATTGCTTCAGATCTTTTTTATTCTAAATATACAAGCTTCTGAGCACTCTGTATTTGCACTTAATTTGAAAACCTCTGCAGTGCTGGCTGATTCATTCAGTCTTTCTCAGGTCTTTAAAGTTGCAGAAATAATTGTTGAGGAATTGTACCTACTCCTTCTAATCCATTAAAAATAAAAATGATGTATGAGTTGGTGAATCTTTGTCCTTAAGAAGATGGGATTTTCATATTTAGTGTTGAATTTTGCTTGTATCCAACCTCATTAGTTACACTTTCAGAAAGGCTTGTATTGTGTTTTGTATTATAAATTATGAATCTAGGAGCCCTATTAAACCAAGTGCTACTGCTTTAAATGTAACTCAGATAAAAATACACATCCTATAAAAACACATTAAGAAGAAAAAAACCACAATAAGATATAAATAACAGTGAAATTAATGAATGGAAATTCATATTGGGAAAATTCAACAGAATTTAACTTTTACATCAAAATTCTAATGTAGCGCTATTCTGGACAGATATATTTAGGCTAACTGCGTATCATCCATTTTAATTACCACACTCATACTTCTGTTATATCTAAAAATATAGAGGAAAGATCCATGTTATACTATGAAGTAGATAAGGTATCGCATCAGAGGTAGGAACTATTTGAATTAACTAGCCTTTATCTATGCTATTAATTTTTGTCTTAATTAATGATCTGCTAAAAATATTACATAGTTCTTTTATGGTAATGACACTAATTTGTATTCAAGTGTCCTTCTGTAGTGGAAGTTATTCTTTGCTTTTTCCAGCAGTTGTAGGAAAGCATACAAATTAAAACATTATGACTTTATCTGAACATATGGGAGAAATGACATAGCTGCATTTCTCAGGACTATATTTGGTCTGCTGGAAATTACATTATACTTGATTTATTAGTTGCATTAAACAGGTGGCCATTAAAAGGTCAGACCCCAAATGCAGTATTTTGGCACTGAGGACAGCTCAGCTAGGTTGACCTTCCTTAGCTGTGGATCTGGCCCATGGTTCAGAAGACAGAATACTCCAGGAACATACATTTATTCAAGGTTATGTGTGGAACTCAAATTCATTTTTAAAAGACAATATCATTTAGAAGAGGAATAGCTGAGTAGAAGGGGGGAGGGGAGTAAGAAATTTAAACAACGAGGCAGATGTGTATAAGCATTTGCAGCTTAATAATGGAGACATCTACTCAATGGGATTTTAAAAGCATCAAGAACCAAAAATTCAGTGTTCAAAACTATCATCTAAGCACCTACCCATATCTTGAGCTGTTTCCTTATTTAAATTTTGTCATTGAGATAAACCATATATAATTGAACCAGTTCTTACATTAACATATAGAAGCTTTGGAAGAGTATTGAAGTCCTCAAGCTACTTTAAACATTTTTTAGGGAAAAAAATTAAAGTAAAGCTAAAGCAGATGACACCAAGTAGTGTGAGTGTTGATCTGCTTGAGGGTAGGAAGGATCTACAGAGGGATCTGTTTAGGCTGGATTGATGGGCTGAGGCCAATGGTATCACGTTGAACATGCCCAAGTTCCAGGTCCTCCACTAGGGTCACAACAACCCCATGCAGCGCTACAGGCTTGGGAAGAGTGGCTGGAGAGAGGTCCAGCAGAAAAAGACCTGGGGGTGTTGGTTGACAAAGGGCTGAGTTTGAGCCAGCAGTGTGCCCAGGTGGCTGAGAAGGCCAACAGCATCCTGGCCTGTATCAGGAATAGTGTGGTGAGTAGGACTAGGGATGTGATCATCCCCCTGTGCTCAGCACTGGTGAGGACCCCACCTTGAATACTGTGATCGGTTTTGGGCCTCTTTCTACAAGAGAGACATTGAGGTGCTGGAGCATGTCCAGAGAACGGCAAAGAATCTGGTGGGGGATCTAGAGGACAAATCTTATGATGTCTGAAGAAAGTGGGGTTGTTTAGCCTGGAGAAAAGGAGACCCCACCTTGAATACTGTGATCGGTTTTGGGCCTCTTTCTACAAGAGAGACATTGAGGTGCTGGAGCATGTCCAGAGAACGGCAAAGAATCTGGTGGGGGATCTAGAGGACAAATCTTATGATGTCTGAAGAAAGTGGGGTTGTTTAGCCTGGAGAAAAGGAGGCTGAGAGGAGACCTTATCACTGTCTACAACTACCTGAAAGGAGGTTGTAGGGAGGTGGGGGTCGGTCCCTTCTCCCAAGCTGCACCAGGGGATGTTTAGATTGGTTATTAGGAGCAATTTCTTCACAGAGAGAGTTGTCAAGCACTGGAACAGGCCGCTCAGGGAAGTAGCTGAGTCACCTTCCTGGAGGTATTTAAAAGAGGTATAGATGTGGTGCTTAGGCACATGGTCTAGTGGTGGACTTGGCAATGCTAGGTTAATGATTGGACTTGATGATCTTAAAGGTCTTTTCTGACCTAAATAATTCTATGATTCTAAAGCAGATATATTCCCTGGTAAAATAACAGTATCACGTCAGTGACACAACTGGCAAAAAGAATTTCCTTTGAAACCGATGGAAGTTTTCTTTCTTTTTCAGTGGTCACTCAAAGGAATGCTTTTTTTGTTGTTTTGGTTTTTTTTAATATGTTATTATTCTTGACATGTGCTAGTTATTGTACATAGATCTAAGACAATTAACAGAAATCTGATTGTAAATTCAGAAAAGACAAACCAATTATTTCTTAGAAATCGCTTATGACTAGCTCATGTTTACCATGACATTTTTTTAATTCACAGAAACACTTAATCAATGATAAATGGTTTTGTCAAATAATGTAAAGGAGATATCAGAACTGACAACTTCTGCTACCAGATTTGCATCTTAATGAACTTTCTGATGATGCAGCCCACTGCTATTCCAGTGCCTTACTGGACGTGGCATATTTTACATTTGCTGATCAGCTCTGTCCTGTAAAGCACTGCAGGTAAGCAGGGGGGTGCGGGAGACAGCAGCTAGGCTCAGAACACAAAATCTGAGGGCAGCAAACACAGCTGACCCCTCAGCTTTTAAATTAGGAGCTTGATAGAAGTGCCTGGCAGATGCCTCCAGAGTTTGTCCCTCTTCTTGGCACCCAGCCCTCCTGTCCCCTTGGCAGGGTGCTCCAGGGACAGCTGGCTGTCCAGGCACCAAAGACAAGATCAAATCCAGCCCTCTTCAATGAAAGTGCTCACAGGCTGAAAACAGCTCACTACTCTAATCTCTTCTTCCAATCCAGCATCTTTTGCAGACCAGACTCCGTTGTGTTGCTGAGCCATGGGACTGATCTTGACAGTAGTCTCAGTGCTCATCAGTCACACTACCAAACTCCTGTTTAGACCATCTGTTTTTAGGCCATCGTATCACTGCTTTTAACCTCTTCTCTCCATTCATGAAAGACCAGAGCCAGAGGAGGCATATCCATGAGAGTCTTTCTCAAAGCAGTGCACAGAAGTACAGCTAGACTTTGCTTCTCGTTCCCTGTGTCTGTGAAGGCAAAATGGGTCAAAGACACACATACTCTCCTACAACTGCCCCTGTTCTTCTTCCAGCATCACCCAGAAGACTAAGGGCAGGATTTTTCCCTGAGCAAATAATTTAAAAGCTGACATTGATAATTTATAGAAAAAAATAGGGAAAAAATACCTGGACAATAATAAACTGATGATAAATTACTCAGATGGTATTTTACCAGAGTATTCATTCTAATGTGAAGCTGTTTATGCAATCAGTGTTTTCTCTGCACCTCTTCCCTCATCACCCCTTTTGGCACACCGCTTCCTTGGTTTAAGAAACAGTTTGTGCTGCACATCAAGACTGCTGATGCCTCCATGGCTAGAAGGGATAGACTAGAGCATACAATAATGTGGAAGAGCTTGTAAACTGAGCTGCAGGCTAGTCTAGGAGGCCCAAGAGATAGCTGCTGCTTCCAACAAAGTGATTAGCAGATATTGCACTATAAGCACTACAGTGCAGCAAAAGCTCTTTTTTTAGAAGCCTGAGGAGAAGAAGGTAAGTAAAAGTGGGCTTCCTTTCTAAAAACAAAAGGATCAATAAAAGTTGTACAAGCAAATTACTTAGAGAAGTTCTTGGCCTGATAACTTCAGGAATCTTGCTACACTGGAGATAATTTGCATTTGAAACTTATCATGAAATGAAAAGTCAGAATGGGTTTTGTGGTGCAGTTGAAGATGTACCCTCTGTGCACTTCTTGCTGGCCAGACTGGTGAGCTCCTTGCCCCATGCACTCTGCAGAGACCTTAAGCACTGCTCTTCATCAGACAGACACCTGCCAAACACAGGTCCAGAAAGTGGAGCTGTAGGCTCCATTTGACAGCAGGCCACCCAAAGCTTCAGTGTGGAATCGGGAGCTGAAGCTTCCTTCACAGTTATCTTATAAGAAACACAGTGTGCCCAGGTGGCCAAGAAAGCCAATGGCATTCTGGCTTGTATCAAAAATAGTGTGACCAGCAGAAGTAGGGAGGTGATTGTGCCCCTGTACTCAGCACTGGTGAGGCCACACCTCGAGTATTGTGTCTAGTTTTGGGCACCTCAATACAAGAGAGATATCGAGGTGCTGGAGCGAGTGCAGAGGAGGGCAACGAAGCTGGTGAGGGGGCTGGAAAACAAATCGTATGAGGAGTGGCTGAGGGAGTTGGGACTGTTTAGTATGAGGAAGAGGAGGCTTAGGGGAGACCTCATCACTCTCTACAACTTCATGAAAGGATACTGTGGAGAGGTTGGTGCTGGTCTCTTCTTCCAGGTAATTAGTGACAGAACGAGAGGGAACGGCTTCAAGCTCCAACAGGGTAGGTTTAGATTGAACATTAGGAAAGAATTTTTCACCGAAAGAGTGATAGGGCATTGGAACAGGCTGCCCAGGGAGGTGGTGGAGTCACCATCCCTGGATGTGTTTAAGGGCCGTTTAGATGCAGTGCTAAGGGACATGGTGTAGGGGAGGACTTTGTAGAGTAGGGTAGATGGTTGGACTCGATGATCCCAAGGGTCTCTTCCAACCTAGACGATTCTATGATTCTAAAAGCTATTTTTTGACACAGTGACGCAGGGAAAGGATGTCTGGATTCAGGCACATGTATCTGGATGAGAGCAGAACTTTCTGAATTTTTCTCAGTTGTAATATTTCAATGAAGTTAGCACATTATATTTTGCATCAAATGAGCACACAGGACTTGCAGAAAACTCACATTATCATCTACTTGTATCAGTGTGTTCTGATGCTGAATAAAATCCAGAATAAAAATCCAAAGAGCACTCTTTGGTTATTCCATGTTCAGTTACTTTGATTTCATTTCTGCAGCATTGATCAATACCACCTGCTTTTGCCAAGGCAAATTAATTTATTTATTTGGCTAATTATCATTGCTGCCTTTACCCTACGATTATTGTGTTTGGTGGCCTTGATCCTGCAGTGGTCTATGTTGACACAGCTCCACTGATTTTCAAGAAAAGTAGTTTCATGTGATAAATATTTGTGTACAAGGCAGAAATGTGGGGCTTGCTTAGCACTCTCAGCAGAAATGCTAAGCAGTGGATTGGCACAGAAATCTCACTCTGCTCGTTCGGCGTTTGTGCAAGGTGATGCATCACCTCTGGGTACTGATGGAGCTTGCTGCCGCAGGAAAGCAGCTTCCATAAGGAGACTGGGTGACCTTGTGGCAGCTGGAGAACTAGTGTTGGGCTTCATGAAAGGGCTTGTGGCCCAGGCCACCTGCGGGAATCATTCAAACTGCTGTTACTGGTGGTGCAGGGAGCCTCTCTTGTGTTTTACAGGTAAATGGGTGGCTTCTGCTGCCATCAGGATTGGGAGCGGCAGTCTGCTAACAAGCAGCTTTCCACGATGGTGCTTACCCGGCCATTTGAGCTACTACTCAGACACAGGAGAGGAGGAGGGACATGGACGTTGGTGGTTTTTTTCCTACAGTGCATAAGCTTCAGTGTTTGCCAGCTGAAAAGAGATAAAGTGTTTTAACTCCCCAACAAGTAGCACAAGCAATGAAAACATGAACTCCGCAAGTGTCTGTGAGACGAGGGGGCTGGTGCCGCAGGGGAATGGGCAGGGACAGGACAGCACTCTGTCCTCCTTCACACTCACCATTCTCCTGGGATCCCTCCCATCCCTGAGGTCGGCTCTAGCTTGCAGCATGCAGCTATCTTGGCGAGACACTCGTCTCTCCTCTGCAAACACCATTTATCTTTCACTTTGAAGCAGGGCATCATAACTGGATGTCCTTTGAGACTTCTCTGGAATACGAATTGCATTGAACTTGATTTTTACCTATGCTCTGTATCTGCCCTGCATAGAGAAAATTAATTCCCATTGATTCCCAATGAAGGAAGAAGTCAGTATAAAACAAAAACCTCCAGAAATATCTGGGATTTTCTCTCAGAAAAAAAAATACGAGACTGGAATCTTCTCACCTTGCTGTGTCCCATGCAGAGCAACCAAATTAAAAAAAAAAAAAGAGAGAGAGATTTATCCTTCCCAGCAAATATATTCCAGAGACCTTTCTGAACTTCCCTATGGCCTGGCATATGCTACAATACACCCACTTATTAGTATCACAAAAAAGAATTCAACATATTTCTAATTAATATTTGTTTTATCCTATGCTCGGATATAAACCACACATAAATTGCAACTTACTTACATGACCCCTCACAAAAGTTTGTGGATTAATTCTGTGCACAGAGTAACTTGTATGTCATAGCAAGACAGTTTCAGATCAGCAGCCAGGGTGCAATGTATATTTTATGCTACAGCACCATCTACAGTAAAGACTGAATTACCTTGTGGTAAACTGTATTTTATCAAACGTTAAATCTCAAAGTAGGCTTGAATTTACATTTGTCTATGGATCTGTTATGTTATTGCCAATTAGCAATACAGAAATAACTTATTTTCTGATTAATGGATGATAACCTTTGCTTTCTTGTCTGTTCTTGTTCTAAGTTTGCTTCACTTGTTTATATTTTATAGGCTAACTTTTGTACTTTTCAATTTTATAATACTGTAGTCTGTGGCAACTCTTTCTAATTATATAAAATGTAGGAAACATATAGATTATATCAGGTGTTACAAAAAAACCAGAGATCTGCAACTTAAATCCTGAGTTACATCACATGAACTCTTCTCCATCACAGAATCTCCCTCCTTTGTTGGATGCAGAGGGAAACATTGTCACAGAGGATGAGGAAAAGGCTGAGGTGCTCAATACCTACTTTGCGTCGGTCTTTACCAGTGGAACTAGCTGTTCCCTGGACACCCAGCCCCATGAGTTAGGAGACAGGGAGGAGAAGCAGAAAGCAAGTATCACTATAAAAGAGGAAGAGATCAGTGACCTGCTAAGCCGCCTAGATGCACACAAGTCTATGGGACCGGATGGGCTACACCCAAGAGTGCTGAAAGAGTTGGCAGACGTGCTCGCCAAACCGCTTTCCATCATTTACAGGAAGTCATGGCAGACTGGAGAGGTCCCAATGGACTGGAGGGTGGCAAATGTAACACCCATCTACAAAAAAGGCAAGAAGGAGGATCCAGGAAACTATAGACCGGTCAGCCTAACCTCAATACCAGGGAAAGTCATGGAACAGGTTATCTTGAATGCCATCAAAACCCACATAATGGGCAACCAGGGGATCAGGCCTAGTCAGCATGGGTTTATGAAAGGCAGGTCCTGCCAGACGAACTTGATCTCCTTCTATGACAAGATAACCAGATTATTGGACGAGGGAAAGGCTGTTGATATTGTATACCTGGATTTTCAAAAAGCATTTGACACTGTCCCCCATACAAATCTGCTGGAAAAACTGGCTTCACACGGCCTGGACGAGCATACGATCTGTTGGATCAAGCACTGGCTGACTGGAAGGTCCCAAAGAGTGGTGCTCAATGGAATCAAATCCAGCTGGCGGCCGGTCACTAGTGGTGTGCCTCAGGGCTCAGTGCTAGGACCATTTCTATTTAACGTCTTTATTGATGATCTCGATAAGGACATAGGGTGTATCATCAGCAAGTTTGCAGATGATACCAAGTTAAGCAGGAGTGTTGACTCCCAGGAGGATAGGGAAGCCCTACAGAGGGACCTAGATAGATTGGATCACTGGGCCAAGATCAATGGCATGAGTTTCAACAAGGGCAAGTGCCAGGTCCTGCACTTGGGCCACAACAACCCCATGCAGCGCTACAGGCTGGGGGAAGTGTGGCTGGAAAGCTGCCTGGAGGAAAGAGACCTGGGGGTTCTAATTGACAAACGGCTGAATATGAGCCGGCAGTGTGCCCAGGTGGCCAAGAAAGCCAATGGCATTCTGGCTCGTATCAAGAATAGTGTGACCAGCAGAAGTAGGGAGGTGATTATGCCCCTGTACTCGGCACTGGTGAGGCCACACCTCGAGTATTGTGTCCAGTTTTGGGCACCTCAATACAAGAGAGATATCGAGGTGCTGGAGCGAGTGCAGAGGAGGGCAACGAAACTAGTGAAGGGCCTAGAAGACAAATCATACGAAGAGCGGCTGAAGGAGCTGGGGCTGTTCAGTATGAGGAAGAGGAGGCTGAGGGGAGACCTCATCACTCTCTACAACTACTTGAAAGGACACTGTAGAGAGGTTGGTGCTGGTCTCTTCTCACAGGTAATTAACAATAGAACAAGAGGGAACGGCTTCAAGCTCCAACAGGGTAGGTTTAGATTGAACATTAGGAAGGAATTCTTCACAGAGAGAGTGGTTGGGCATTGGAACAGGCTGCCCAGGGAGGTGGTGGAGTCACCGTCCCTGGCTGTGTTTAAGGGACGTTTAGATGCAGTACTGAGGGATATGGTGTAGGGGAGGACTTTGTAGAGTAGGGTAGATGGTTGGACTCGATGATCCCAAGGGTCTCTTCCAACCTCAATGATTCTATGATTCTATGATTCTATGTTATGTTTCAAGCCCAGGTCTCTCCCTTTCCTCCCATTGTCACAACAGACAGATATTTGCTGCCAGATAAATTAGCTGCCACACTGTGCCTGGATCCTGCTCCACTGGTTATCCACATAGATGCTAGTTCACTCCCAAGTTCTCACTCAAGGAACTGGGTGCTTTTCCTTGTTCATTGTTCTGAGAAGAACAGAAAAAATGTTTTTCTTCCATACCATCCAAGTTTCTGGAAAAACCTTATCTCTAGAGGGCACTATCATACAAAATATCTTTCAGTCTGGTGGACCATAGTTATCCCCTCACCACTCAGTTCCTTGTAATTATACAACATCACTGTATACCTCATTGTACACACTTAAATTTAGAATTTCTGCTAAATGTGCAAACTCTGCTGGAATTGTCTGTAGTTTAATAGGACATTTTCCCTTCTGTTTATAATATTTTCCTTTATTTTTCTTTTTCTATAAATCTTCCCTAAATTTTCCTAAATACTGGAATTTTCATAGAATCATGGAATTGTCTAGGTTGGAAGGGTCCTTTCAGATCATCAAGCCCAACTATCAATCTAACACTGACAAAAACCATCACTAAACCACATCACTAAGCACTACGACTACCTGTCTTTTAAATACCTCCAGGGAAGGGGATTCCCTGGGCAGCCCATTCCAATGTTTGATAACCCTTTCAGTGTAAAAATTTTTCCTAATACCCAGTCTAAACCTCCCCTGATGCAGCTTGAGGCCATTTCCTCTTGCCCCATCACCTGTTGCTTGGGAGAAGAGAATGACTTCTGCCTCATTACACCCTCCTTTCAGGTAGCTATAGAGAGCAATAAGGTCTCCCCTCAGCCTCCTTTTCTCCAGGCTGAAAAACCCCATTTCCTTCAGCAGCTCCTCATAAGACTATCTCTACAGACACCGCACCAGCTTCATTGCTCTTCTCTGGACACTATCCAGCACCTCAATGTCTTTCCTGTAGTGAGGGGCCCAAAACTGGACACAGTATTCTGTTACTGACTTATACCAATTTGCAGCATGAGATCCAGTGACTCTGTTGCCTCTAAAAATGCTCCAAACTTTAAAATTGCACTGGGTGACCAAAAGACATTTATTCTAAACCTGAAATTCTTTATAGCTTACTATCCAAGTGTTAGACAAGCTAACGCTTGCACAAATTGGTGCAGACACTGGGGTGCACAAGATAAAGTCCTTGGTTTCTTCCTGTGCTGTTACTAGTCCTTTAATTCTACTCTGCAAAGAAAAAATCGTTGCAGGTGAAAAACAGTGTAGGATAAGGAGGGATAGGAAGTATGAGAAGTCCCAGGGTAGGAGTTTATAAACTTTTCCCTAGTGTCCCACAGTAAAACACCTGCACCAAATTCTTCTGAATAGTTCCAGCAAATTATTTTTCTTCTGACAATTTAGCATAGTCTTAGGTGATTCACCTTATGCTTTCTCCTGTTACAGCACAGGAGTTTGATGTAAGAAACAGGTGGAATTAGAATCACAATCTTTTTTAATTTAAGAGAGGAGCTCTATGTATGGAAAGACTCTGTTACAAATTGGAATAATGGTTCCTTGCAAGCAGACTTCACAGTTAATAACTTTACCTCCTGAGTGTCAGAAAAGTATTGGCAGAGCTAACAAGAAGCTGTAAGAGCTGTACCGGTGGCCTAATGCAGATTCATAAGTGGAATAATTCCTGAAGGTATGTGTAATGTAACACGCATCTGAAACGATAAAGCAGCTGCTCCACACTTTACTACTTTTTTGCAATAACCTTAGCAGAAAGCTCGAGGGTTCATGAATTGAGAAGCCAGGTAACGCTTCCTGTAAACTGGGCAGGACAACAGAGACAGCTAAAATATCCCAAATTGTCTAAAATTTATAATTTAAAGTGACTGGATATGGCATTTATTTCACCTTTTCTGTTTTTTAACAAGTGCTGAGTCAGTTTCAATACTTTTCTCGATGATAAAGTCTTCCCGAGAGTGTTATTTCATTTTTATATCTCTTCCAGATCTAAAGAAATGGTGGCCTTTTGTACTCTAAGAGTGAGAGGAGTTTATTATATGCAGCTTATTCATTTAAAAACATACGTTTTGAGACAATTAAAAAGCTTTAGACTGTCCGGTCTGATTTCCCATGTCTGACAAACCATTTTTGTACAGTTACCTTGCAGTAGATCCTATGTTTTATGATAAATCCTGTAATTTATGCTTAAGCAAATTTTGAGCAAGGTTTTCTGATCTTTTCATAGCTGAATATCAAATAAGAAAACACTGAGGACCCTATACATGACTAGGTTAAGCCACTTGTCTGTCTTTATATGGAGATGATACTGCCCTTTCTATTTCTACGCTCTAGGATTGCTTCCATATTGTTACGTATGGTGCTTCTGGTTCTTCCCCTGTCTCTAAATGGGGGCACTTTAGCTTTAATTCCATTAAATACCTCATTTGTAACATGATTGTGTCTTCCTGGCTGGGAATTAGTCATGATTTGGAGACAGTGGGAGAGGAAATACCCATCACTTCGGGGGTAGTCAGCTCCAGCTGTTAATGATACTGTGTCTTGTTTTGAACACAAGTTCTCTGGCTTCAGGTTTCACTTGCTACTTCTTGTTGCCTTTCTCTGCTGTGTGTTTTTCCCTCATGGGGATATAAAGGTTCTGTAAAAAAGTCATGTTTTAGACTTCTTTTTTTTTTTTTTTTTAATTAAATAACTGAAGGCTTTAATGCTCATAAAATATTTTCTTTAGTCCTCAACTGATTTTTGTGACTCTTTTTGTACCTCTCCAACTTTTTCAATTTTTTTAAAATACTGGATATGCTGAGTGTAGATGGAAAGTAAAATCACTTCTGCTACTCACTGTTCTCCTATCAAATTTTTAACCCCGGATCACATCAGCTTTTTTTGAAACAGCAGTACCTTGAAAGCTTCTGTTGAATTACTTCTCCTCAAGACCTTTCTGAAATGCTGTTTTTTAGAACAGAATCCTTTTCTTCATTAGGAACAGATTCCATATTGGTTTTTTACCTTTAAAGTAATATCATAATTTTTAATGAAAAAAATCATCATACAGAGTTTAACTGTAATAGACCTTTATTTCTGCTTCACCATCTGTAAGAAGTGTGGGCTCATAATACCTCCAGAGAGGCATGAGATTTGTGGCTCCTACTGAATGTGGAGCTCAGAGGAAACTGGTTACTGAAAGTCATAGCCATAGGATCTCTCTCAATACCCTCTGCATCCTAGCCCTCCCCCAGATGCTTTCATGCCATTAGAAATCTACCTGTATGCTAGTTTTTGTATTGTCTCTATAAAGCTTGTGGTCCTCATACTACACATGCTACCTACTTGTACTACAAAATCAACCCAATTCCTTTTGAGGAGTGATGAGCTGCAGTTTGTGCATGCTGAGGGTTTTGAATCATGACTTGTAAGATGCAGCAAAATAAATCGTTTCCAGACTTTGAACACAACCTCCCAACACTTGGCAAAGCTGTATTGTTATTTTGGTTTAGTAAATGCAGAGAATCCACACACCGATTTTGCTGTTTCAATATTATTTCTCCTTCCCTGCTACAGCATCATTCATAATGCTTCTCACAGTTGTGAAATATTATATTTAGTTGAGGGAGTTATTGATTTCATCACCTGCTCCCAGCCTTTCCCAGTAGAATGTGTTCACTAGCAACCATATCATAGATTAGACCAGCATGACAGTTTTGGACACAGATAACCAGTTCATGATTCCACAGACCTTTGGAAATGTCAAAAGCAAAATAACAAGGAAAACAAACAGCCATTGCTGAGCATTTCTGAATGTTGTCCGTGGCCTTGGTGATCTGAGAACAAGATGATATGGGGTAACAAACCCTAGCAACATCCAATCTGATTCTCTTTTGCCTTATTTTTTTTCTCCTAATAGATTCATGCATTAGTTCAAACACGAATGATTATTTTTATCACCAAAAAAGTGAAGATGTTCTTCCAAGAAAAGGATTCACACTTCCCTAACCAAGTAAGTGTTGGGGTTGGGGCAGGGGGCTAAGTGTATGTGTGTGTGTGTGTGTTCAGGGGTTGCACAAAGGAATTGTTTAAGTCATAGTCATAGACATGCACTTAGAGACAAAAAAAATGCAAACTACTCCTTTTGTGCTTTTCAGCAGTCTAATTTCAGATGCTAGATAATTGGTTGTGGGAACTTGAAATCAGTGATGAATAAATACATTGATTCTTATTTCATCCATATTCTGATTGTTTTCTCTCAGATATATATGTGATCGTGTTAATTCTCTGTGCATATGACCTAAAGTTTTCATTTTCCTCAGTGGCTTCTCCACTATTGGTAAAACAGACAGGTTGATACAGAGAAGAGAAGAGGTTTCAAAGGAAAATAAGCGGGGGTACTTCTGATGAGTGACTGAGGCCTGGGAAATGGACGTGGTCTGTGAGCACCATGCAAAGAGCACTGACACTCTTCAGAGACCAGCTTTGGTTGTCCTACCACTTGGGGTACTTTTCTACCTTGCCAAGGTAGAAAAGCAAGTCAAGGGCAGGTTTCTAAATTTTCCTGAATGTTGTGATGAACTAGGAAACCAGGGTTGACTGATGGCATTAAACTTTCACTAGCACAGGCCAGAGAATGACTGAAAACCACAGCAACATGGTGGCAGCAGCTGAGTTCTTTCGAAGACTAATGCAAATATTATACTCAGGCATGGCTTGTGCAGATGCCTCCAACCTTGCAGTGCCCTGAAGCAAGGGGTGTGGTAGCTAATTTTCAGGGTGATGCCACAGGCTTCTGCTGTTCCTTGGTGACACACAACAGGTTCAGCTGTGTTAGGAGCCTGTGACCTCCCCCCAGTCTGCTATGTGACCCGCCGGTTACCACTTCATCCCGTGACGAGTGCCTTGGGATTCACGCCACGTGGAAGAAGGAACTTGGAGGGGTGGGAAGTGTTTTGTGCCCACAGTTGATGAACATTATGATGTTACTGTTGTTAATGTATGATCTGATGCAATTTCCCTACAAATGACTTTTTGTGCCAAAACCAGAGCTTTCTCACCTGTTACTGCTAACACCAGGTTAATCTCAATTTATTAAGTGGTCCAAGCGAGGGATGAGCTACGTCAGAAAAAGCTTTGCCCAGACACAGACACACACATGGAGTCACCATGTCAGTGAACTGTCACAGCCCATGCTGGGGTAAGATGGCACTCGCCCCAGCTGGGTCAGTGTTTGACTCTAGACAGTCAGCAGTCCTACCTTGTGTCCTCTGCTTCCACAGTGACTTCAAAGTCTACTACGGTGCTTCCCCCAATCTCTGTTACTCAGCAGGGAGGTGGCTGATAGCCAGTTGGTGGCACAAGCTGTTAGTCAGATTGGTCCACACTGAAGTTAAAGTGGGCCCTTTCAGCAGTGTCAGATATAGCTATATATACCTGCATAATTGAATTGAATTGAACAAAAACTAAATCATCATTGTCTTTCAAGACAGTCATGATTAATACCTGTGTCATCCAAGTCATAATAACTCATCTTTATTGTAAAGTATTACTTTGGTATATTTGAAGATATATCACAGTATTTCTGCCATAATATTTTCTCTCATTAATCTGAATTTTCACAAAACCACCTCAGTGTCACATTCTTGAGGAACAGCACTTGAAATGTATCAATGTTTAAATGATTAAACTTTAATACTTATCTTTTAAGGATCTATGAAATAAGTGTTTTAGTGTAGACTTGAAATTGTAGTGTTAAACTTTTTATCCAAATTCTATGCAATGCTACATCAAGAGACTTCTACTAGTCTAAACACATTCTGTCAAACCCTTCATAAATCAACTCTGTAATCATACAATGAAAATTTGGTTTGGTTGGGATGTTCTAATAGCTATACAAAAATGTTGAGTGGTATTAACTAAATTACAATCCTTTAATCCTTTCTGAAGCATCGTGCATTGACATTTTCATAAGAACTGCGTAATTATAGATAGAAAATACAGGAATTGGAGGTCGTGTCAAGATATGTCATCTGTTTTTATGAATATTTTTCTACCTGCCTAATTTCATTAAAAGGCAATGTAAAATAGAAGGTGGAATTTGGAGGAATATGGTTTAGAGGAACTGCAGATGACTGGAAGTGTGTGCTCCAGTTCCGTGTGAGCCCCTGCAGCTCCCCACAGCCTTCTGAGAGTGGAGCTGATGCAAAATTTCCCCCGGGGTCCCATAGGCACACTGAGGCATGGGTCCCCATGTCTGTGTCCCGCTCCTTGGGCTTAAGCACAGGTGGCTCGTGGTGGCCCACGGGAAGACTGCAACACTGCAGGACAGCTCCTGGCAGCACCATACCTGGCTTTGCTTCATGGGCTTCTCTTATACCTCCATTTCCCAAGTAAAAAAGATTCAAGGAGTCTTTTACAGTTCTTCTCAAGCTAACCCTTTTTATGATTGAATAGTTCCCAGACAACTGCCTGGTTACTGTTTAATCTGGCTGGTGGTCATCTTCCTCTGCAGCAGGACCAGTCTGCAGGCTAACACCCTTGCAAGCGGCTTGGGGTAGTCCATTCACACAGCCGGTTCTCAAGCACTTAGGCTTGTTGGATTTTTGGATGTTTGGGTATGGCTTTTCTTATTATTCCCCAGCTGCAATCAATGATTTCATCTGTTTAGATCTTTAAGAGATTTAATTAATTGTTTGTAAGTGGTAATCAAAAGTTTGAAAAGGGATTTGAAAGTAGGTACTTAATTTTTATATTCATGAAATGAGATACCTTAATAAAATCTGTTTTCAAAGACGTCCCAGAAGGGGAGACAGATAAAGGGGTATCTGATTGCTGCCTAATACAAGGTTATAGGCAATATAGAGCCAAATTCTTCTCAGACATGCTCAACAAAGGGTCAAGAAACAACAGTTCTAAATTGCAGCAAGGGAAAACTCAAGTTTTTATTTACATATAGAAACTTCCCATGAAAGTGGTTAAGCACAGATTGCCAGAGGGCTTGTGGTATCTCCATCACTGGAGATTTTCAGAAATTGATCAGACATGAGTAACCAGAACTAACTTTGAAAGCAATTCTGCTTGGAGGAGGAGGTTGGATTATATGACTTTTGGTAATCTCTTCCAACTTGAATAATTCTGTGATTCAACATTTCCACCTTTCATGTACTTAGTGCCCTCCTAAGTATAAATGCCTGATTACTGCGAGCAAGTCTGCAGTCTATTGTGGCAAATAAAGTGCCCATGAGGGACATTGCATTTGAAGTAGTAAACTAAATTGGCAGAGTCTGGAGAAATCCATTCTCTTAAATTCTCTTAAACACCAAAACAGGTGAGTGCCATTGATTTTAGGACTCTGAGAAAGGACATAGAAAGGTAATCTTAACACAGGAAAGGGTGAGATACTAGAAAAATGTGTGTATATCTGTGCTAACTGCATCACCATTGGGTAGGAGCTATAATAATTTGATAGCCTGAATGTAAATGTTAATATCAGTGTAACTGGCCTAATAAAAATATTGCTGACTGTAGACTAATGACAAAGTATTGACTCCATACAGAAGACCCACTCTATTCATACAGGGTGCAGCTCAATACCCCATACTTGAGAACCAGTTGCTGAAATTTGGATGTAACAATTGATGGAGAATGTGGGCAGCAAAGGGTGTAACAGGGGATATATCAGCTGATTAGGGAAAACAGCTGGTTTGAACCCAGAATTTTTTGGACAAGTCCAAGACAGCCTGGCCCATAGGCATACATAGGAAAAAAAATTAAGTATAGAGCTCATCAGGCTCCAGTGTCCATGCTAACTAGTACAGGCATGTGCCTCTCTCCTCTATGGACATTCAAATTTACATTCTCCACTTCCTTTGTGAATACCTTAGACAGTGGTTGATAGAATAAGTATGTCTTCAGCTCTGTTTGTTGAAAATTCTTAGGAAGCCATGAATATAAGAGCCATGAAAGTAGACTGAGATCAAATAGGAAGTGTTACACTGTCACCTAGTGATTAGTTTGATGAGTAGAGACAGACTTGTGCATGCTCTCCCCAGATCAAATATGCATTCTTCATTGTATTTGTTTTGAGGCTAAAATAAAACCCAGAAATGATCTGAAGAATAAACACCCTACCTGAGGACCATTCACCTTTCCAAAGGGAGTGTCCTACCTGTTAGTCTGTTCTGCAAAAGTGGTACACTATTCTGCTTTCTCAGATGGTACCATCTGTGGTTGCTTTGCTGTCTGCTGTCTTATTTTCTTGCTATGTTTGCAGTTTTGCTGTAAAAGGTCTGGGTTCAACAGAGAAAGCTCAAAAGAGGATCAGCCCTGACTTTTCTGCCAGCTTTTGGGCTATAAAGTAGTAGAAATTGAAGTGCAAACATCCTCAAGCTAGTGTGAATCCAGAGCCTTTTCCTGATTTCTTGGCAACTGCTCTACTGCTGTGTGAAATAAGCCTTCCTGCTTATATCTACTTCTGTAGTAAGTGCCTGGTCTCAAGAGTAACCTGTGTCTGGATATTAAGCTGTCAGAAGTGCCTGGTATGAATCCTAAATTGGTCACCAAATCAGTCACCCATAGGGGACTTTGCAAGTAATAGAGAGGTGGGTTCCTAAACCAGGGTCTCTAAAATCACAGTCTGGAGACCTGTGGCTGGGCTGCCTGAATCACTTTATGAAAGCCTGAAGTCTGCTTTTTAAAGCACTGAAGCTGCCGAGTTAAATGCCTCAAGTGGGCAGTGTAAAAGGCAGCTTTTCCTTATCTTTGAGAAGTGTAGGACTTTTGCAATGTTTTGTTCCAGTGCAGGATGAAAAAAGAATTTATTTCATCTATGTAAAATTAAAGCCAAAATGTCTTATTTAAAAGCTCAAATGTAGTTCTGCTAGAGTATGCTTTGAATGTATTTTGTCCTGACAGTACTCTGCTCTACATGGACTCCTTTTGTGCTGCATGTATACCAGGACAGGGAAAAAAAAAAAACAACAACAAAACATCTATAGTAGTAAAACAGAATTTCCTTGTTCAACAGTACAAAATCTCTTCACTAGTATGTATTTTAGAAGGTGTTTCATGCCTTCCAATAAAGAAAATTTCCTTTTACTTTTCTAAGACCTACAGTATTTCAGTAGTGTTATAGTAACAGATAAGAGAATACTTTTTCACCTTTCTCTGTAAAATAGTATCTGTGGAAGTTAATATAAAAACCCTTGTATTGATGGTTACTAACACTGAAAATTATCCCAAAGTATTAGGAAATTCTAGAGTTAAGTTTCCAATTCTCGTGCTAAATCTTAAGTATCATTTTTGTACTACAGCCTTTAATAACATAAGCGCATACTATTTTTTTCCACAGGATACTAAGTCATTCACTGCACAGGACAGACTGTTAGGCCTGTAGTGAATGAAATCGTTGTCTGTATAAACCCTGCCTTATGTTTGATAGAGTTGGGAAGTTATATAGAAAGCAGAAAAAGTGGCAGCTTAAGGAGAAGAAAGGCTGGTCTTGTTCGTCAGTTGGTTGAGCACAGGCTGGGTATATTTTTGCCTCTGCCAGATGTCCAGCTTCTCAGGTGAGCTTAATTTAAGTGTTTTCTATGAAAATGAGAGTTGGAGAAAGCAGAATTGCTGTAAACACGGTGCAAAGTGGTGCTTAAATATATTTATCCATTATTTTTAGATATGTACATACATTATTATTGAAAACACTTATAAACACATAAACGTTTATAAAATTTAAATATCTTTATAAATCAAGAGCTCAAATCATAATGTTCATCACTAGTTGCACAAGTTGTGAGAAGCTGACAGAGCTGATGTGTTAAGCACAAATCGGAAGATAAATCTGTCTATTGCAATACCTTGTTATTTTTAATAGAGATTACCTTCTGTTAGAGTAAATGTTTGTTTCTAATTTCAGCAACATTAATTATGTGTTGGTTTTAGCTCTCCCTGTTGAGTACATAGGTGCTCCAGGAATATTCACGGACATGGCAATGCTTGTACATGCCAGGATACACTTCTTCCCCACAAGGTGGTGATATTACTATGTCATACAGTATTTTTGCTTCAGAACAAACTGAAGCAGTTCTATTTCCAACAGGAAGAAAATGTCATGCCATTTCATGCAACGAGCAATATAATTTAAACTCATGTTTATCTAGTTAAAAGGTTAAATGACACCACCCTCTTCAACTTCTGGGATTAAAATGTCTTTTTGTAGCTATCTTTACCCAGAATTTTCTAGACAGTAAATTTATCTTATGAACCAAGTAACTGAGATGCAGAGGAATCAGCTTCTTTGTGTGGTTAGAGGTGTAGGATCTTTTCAGTTAGATAGAGGCCTAACATGTTTCTGCGTGTACTCAGCGGTTCACATCAGGGCTTTGGGGAGCTCTTGACCAGTGTGCCTAGATGTGGAGCAGAGAGGGTTGGTTAAAATGGTCCGTGGAAGGCCAAATCTCTTTATTTCATGTAATTGATTGAAAACCCATGTTCTTCACTAAAGATTCAGAATTGCTAAATACTTGGATAAATTAACAATTAAAGTTACAGAGTGGCATGTCCTAGCTACACGTCCTTACTGAAGAAACACTAACTCTTGTAGTACTCTTGAAGTGCAAGGACAGAAGCCAGCAAGCTGAAACTGCTTCTCTCTGCCACACCGAGAAATGGAACAGAGCAGCCCATACATCAATGTGGTAATAATTCCATATATCACTCTGGTCATTAAGAGAGTAAGTCTGTCCCACCTTACATTTATTTTGGGAAGAGAGAGAACTTAATAACTGAGTGTCACAGCGTAGCTAGTATTCCTTATCTCCCCAAAATTTCTTGCATTGAAGTAACTGAAACATTGTTAATTGGAAACACGTGATGGGTCATCTTGGACTGTAGCTGCTCAGCGCTTATCTGACAATGCTGCAATTGGCTTTTTATATGTAGGATCAATATGGTGGTGTTATGGACTACAACATATTAGATCAGAAGTGGTGTCTGAAGACACAGATCTCATAGAATCATAGAACAGCCCAGGTTGGAAGGAACCTTGAATGATCATTTGGTCCAACATTTTGTGGGAAAGGGAGCATAGATGAGATTAGTTAGCACCTGCTCTGATTGCCTCTTGAAAACCTCCAGCGATGGGGACTCTACCACATCCCGAGGGAGGTGGTACCAGCACTCAAAGTGTTGTTACTAATGTGAGCAAGTAGCTACTGAGGGAAAAGTGTTTTATAGATGCAACGCTTGATAGCTTTAAATCACTCCTCTTTTTCTCACTATGAACTTGCTAAAAATTCATTGAACTATTTGATTGTTCTGAAGCATAACATTTCTCCTTTAATTAGAGCAATATCTAAAGTGAAAGAATGTATCACATTTCAAGATTTTCACTTCAGTGAAAATATGGGAAAGAACAGTATGAGTCTATGTATAGTAAAATTCCTTTCACAGTCTTCAACATAGACCAAACCAGTCCAACTACACAGTAAATGAGTGCAACTTCATGGGAAACAAACTTTTGAAAACCAATGGTAAACCAGCCAAGATCTGCCTTCAAAAACACACACATAATTCACACTGGGGAAATGATGTTCTTAATTACTGTTTTACAACCTGGTCCTTTGGCCACTGGCACACATAATAGCAGAATTTAGCATTCACGTAAATGGAAGCAGACTTTGGCACTGACTGCTTTTGTCAGGAAGCTTGGTGGTCTGGAAACGTTACTGATATGTCTGCAATCATGTAAAAGAAATACATTTAAACTAAACTCAGAGGAAGTATTTCTACTCCAAGCTATGAAATGGACTTTTTATATCAGTCATTTCTAGGATAAAATCATCTAGTGTGAGGAATGACCTGCTCTGAATAGCTCCAGATAACAGCTTACAATGTAGAAAACAACAAAAAATGCAGCAACAATTTGACTGAAGGCAGCTAAGAGAACACTCCTGTCAAAAGGATTCTGCCTTAATCTAAGAAGAGGTAAATGGATACATTCTTTGCAAATAGGATGCTTTATATTTAAATCTTTAGCAACCAATTTGTTTTACCTTTTCCCTTGAGTCACATTACGGAGAGATGAGAAAATAATTAGCATGTTCATAGTACGTTCTTCTGAAGCTCTTTGCAATCACTATATAATTACTTTTTAAAGCATTTTCTCTCTAGATTTTTTTCTTTCATTTTCTGAATAAACAGTATGGTTAAAAGATTTTATTTTGGAAATTGGGAGGAAAAAAAGCTTTAGTGCAGGAACAAGAAATGTCTTACTAAAAAAAAAGAAGAAATTGAATTAATGATAAACTATTGAACATCGCTCCATTCTACTACAATCAATGTGTGATCATATTTGCGGGGGTGGAAACAAAAGGGGAAAGTAATTTGTTTAAATGATAGTTAAACCAGCTTTTTTATGGCCTTTGTCTCTCTGTTGAGAAGATTGCTGGGCTGTACTGCTTACTTTGGCCTCTGAATCTGCGAATCTCACGATTTCTTTTTTTCATAATATGTGAAAGAGGGGTACTCACATTGCCTGCCATGTACTCATGCTAAGTGCACTTTCACATTAAGACGATGACAACATGCAAATCTCAGCTCCACATTTTCTGTTAGCTGCCTGAGGATTTTCTTTGACACTTCTTGGCCATAAGTAGTGTGAAGAGTTGCACACCAAGAACTACTTGGTGTTACTTATCTTTTATTCTATACATGCAATGTTGAATTTCATGAGGCAGTAGTTCACCTGCAGGAGCTCAGGACTATTCCCCTTCCACTAGGATTTCTAATGACTAAGCTACCAAGCCAAGCTACCCTGATCTGGCTACTTCTTGCGTTGTTTCATTCATCTGGCAAACCTTGACTGAAGCAATGGCAATACTTCCCATCCCACTTTGATCTCACATCTGAGCTGCTCTCTGACAAGGAAAGAAATTGAGGCTTATATTCCTCCTTTAGCCAGGAGGCCATAAATAAACCTAAGTGACCCTAAGTGACCCCTTTCCCCAGGTGTTTTAATGAACAAGATAGTTATACAAAAGACAGGCATTTTTCTCTACATATACAATCCATTTCCATAGTCTTCTTTTAAAAGTATTATACTTTTGTTGCCAGTCAAGCATAGGCACGGAACATGTAATCACTGAGGTCTGGCACTAATTCCTAAACATACTAATGCCTGGAGGTTGCACAGAACCAGCTACAAGTTTTGACATAAGTGCCTGAGCATTATGGGAATTCAGTTCATAGCATGACCTAGAAAGAGGTCTTAATTAAAGTAACCTAAACCATATTTTAATTAGTCAATATGCCTGCCTGGATACTTGACTCTGTGCTTAAACTCAAGGGAGCAGAAAAATTTCTGCTATAATCCATCTTTGGCAATTTCTGTTGGCAAGCCTTCTCCTCTCAGTGCACAGGGGTTTGGGACTACCATTTTGAATTACGCAACCCTTCCCATGCCCTGAGGACTGTAACTCTTGATTCTGGGTTGCATTCCAGGGAAAAGTGCTTAAAATATAGTTGCTACACTGGCTAACTTCAAGATCCCTAAATCCTTTTTTGGCTCTAACCTAACTTCCCATTGGACATCTATCTTTTAATGCCTAGGAAGCCTATGAAACTGAGAATTTCAGATTGTTTGCTAAAATTGTAAATGAGGTTGAAATAAGCTTGAACAAATACTTAAGTCTGAATACACTGTGCACATTTTTATGCCTTTTCTTCCAGCTGGAGATTAATTAAATTAATGCAAAATTGTTGCAGTAAAACCTGACACTGGGAACCACATGAGATAATTGCATGCACAGAGCTGAAATCAAGTCCATGCAAAGATTCCCTAAACTTCATGAGCTTTTTCATATTCACTCAAACTACATTGAGGTTTTATGCTGAAATAATGTCTATCTTGGGGTTTTGACATGACACCAAGTGAAATTCTGTTTCAATTTTTAGTTCCATTCAAAGCTTCCTCCCACCCCCCCAAAAAAGGGACTGTATCGTTATTTGCTGTAAACCAGCATCTCCACATTACTTTCAATAACACTGCATAAGTTTATAATAACTGAAGAGCTAATCCTAGTGAAGGAAAGCCATGTGGTGAATTGAACCAAAGAAAATGTTCAAATGAGTAAGGCCAGCTGTATAGCACAAGCAGACTCTGCAGATGGGCACTGTGCCAAGCTTCCCCATTAATTGCCTCCCTATGCTTCATTGAAGGAAGTTTGAAGCCAGTCCAAATCTCCTAAGCTCCCCAGCACCACCCCTCTGTTTCTACTCCAGCTGCGGCTTCCAGACACTGCTCTTGCTGGCAACAAAAATGGGAATGCACACAAGGAAGTTTTCTAAACAGTACTTTGCGTGAGCTGCAGAAACGGGGCTTAGTCATGGGTAACTCTAGTTCCTGGAGCAGCATTGTAGGGGCTAAAGATGAGGAGCCAAGTAGAGGAAATGAGGTAGGAGGAGAAGCTAGTGCTGGAGAAACGAGGCAGGGGGGTTGAAAAAGCATATGGGAAAGTTAGAGGTCATCTGAGCTGGTTTCAAAGGAAGGGAGAAGAGGCAGATCAGAAAGCATAAAGTCTTTGGAAAAGACTGAGGGGAAGAACAGGATGGAAAAAGCCAAAAGGAAGCATGAAGAGATATTTTTAAAGCAGTTGTGTGTCTGGAAAGGAAACTGAGTGAGGCACTGTGGTAGGAGATTGAAGACCTCTTTTAGGACAAATAGTCAAGGATGGTTGACCGGGCCAGGAGAGTGTGGTGAGAGTCAGCAGCAGACACTGGGGCTGGGGAGACTGGAGCTGAGAGCTGGGGAGTGGGAAGTAATTCGATTGGATAAAAGGCTCAGAGAGAAAAACATGGATTGACTGAACCAATATCTAGAAACAGGATGTGTGAGGGGAGCACCTCACCGAGGACCTGGGAGACCGGAGAGGCTTGACATAAGCATGGTGGTGGGGACATCAGCAAAAAGGCTTTCCCTGGGGAAAAGAGGCAGACTGACATATCGGTATCCAGTAACGTGCACTCTCACTTAAAACCGAAACACAGATCCTCGTTTCTGAGCATCAACATTTCCAGTGGCAGCACGTAACTGTGAAAGCCAGAGTTAATTTTATGCTGGAATGATCAAAAATAACATGTATTGGAACGGTTCTGCCCATCGGCTATCTGTGCTGTTCAGTATTAGCATTCTGGCATTTTACTTCACTCATTCCAAAATAGCAGTGCTGAAGCCTATTGGCAAGCAGTCTCAATTCCCTCTCATGGCTATTGCGGAGATGATAGCAACTTATTACTGCTATCAATTAATCACTGAGTTCAAGTGGGTCTTGAAAAGGAAATGAGAACAGAGTGAAAGCCACATTGTAGAATAGATGAATGAATGTGAACTGGACAGAAGGGCTGTTTGGAAAGATTTTAAATTTTTCCCTTTTTTACTTTATTCTGAAGTATGGAAAAAAAAAAAAAAAAACCCACAAAAAAAACCCACCTCCCCCCCAAAAAAACCAAAACCACTGCAAGACTAAAAAAAAATTAATGAAGAAAATGTCATAGTTTTGTTATCAGTAAGACTTCTGCCTAAGGTCTTTCAGAACAGCGAAGACAAACAATGAATGAGACAGGGAGGAAGGCAAAGGATGATTCCTGGAAAAGTGCAGTTCTATCCTACAGGCTGTCACCAAGTCCCTTTGCCATGATGGACAATCAAACCTATCAGCAAGGGCACAAAGTCCATATTTCTCATGCACTGGTGCCTGGTCTGGAGGAATGAAACAAAGGCTATTTGCTGCTTGCCTTCTCACTTTAGCTATGTTCTCTGATAAGAAGTGTTCAGCATCAGTACTTGAGCCTTTTATCAAAATTTTCAAATTGGAAGAGTTGATGCCTTTAGCTAGTGCTGTCTGCTCTTTATGATTACAACACTAGTTCTATTACAGAATTGTGCATACAATTCATATGGTAAATACTCAGAAGATAGCTTACTAAGTGCTTTACCAAGTGCTATACATAATCAACAACTAGTAAGCCGGAGTTTCTTTTTCCTTTTTTTAGTCTACAGAGCATATATAATCATAGAATCATAGAATTGCCTTAGTTGGAAGGGACCTTTCAGATCATCAAGTTCAACCATCAACATAACACAAAAACCATTGCTAAACCATATAGTTAGGCTCAATTTCTACCCATCTTTTGAATACCCCCAGGAATGACAATTTCACTGCTTTTCTGGGCAGCCTGTTCCAATATTTGATAACCCTTTCAGTGAAGAAATTGTTCCTAATATCCAGTCTAAACCTCCCCTGGAGCAACTTGAGGTCATTTCCTCTTGTTCTATCACCTGTTGCATGGGAGAAGAGACCAAGCTCCACCTCTCTACATTCTCCTTTCAGATAGTTGTAGATAGTAATAAGGTCTCCCCTCAGCCGCCTTTTCTCCAGACTAAATAACCCCAGCTCCCTCAGCTGCTCCTCATTGTTCTCTAGACCCTTCACCACCTTCCTTGCACTTCTCTGGTCTTACTCCAGAATTAAAATGTCTTACTTGTAGTGAGGGGCCCAAAACTGAACACAGTATTCAAGCTGTGGCCTCACCAGTGCTGAGTACAGGGGGATGATCACGTCCCTAGTCCTGCTAGGCACACTATTTCTGATACATGCCATGATGCTGTTGGCCTTCTTGGCCACTTGGGCACACTTCTGGCTCATGTTCAGCCTGCTGTTTACCAACACCCTGAGGTCCTTTTCTGCTGGGCAGCTTTCCAGCCACTTTTCCCTAAACCTGTAGCACTGGTAATCCCTCAATCCCCTTGGCCTGGCCTGTGTAGGGTGGCAGGAGGTCCCTTAGGAGGTGAAAGCTGATGGCTGTGAAAAAATAGCATAGATGGGCCTCACTTTCTCCTTCCTGCCAAATCATCTTCCAAATGTGTCTGTTATAATCTTTAAATGGGAAAACCCTCAACTGGTGAGACAGAGTCAATTTTAGGTCTCTCTACAATGCCAAAGGAGGGTCCTGAAGCATGAATGAAGTTTTACATTTTTTCCCAGATATTCACTAGCGTAACACTAACTACAAACTTCGTTTCTTTGCCTTCTGCTCTGATTAAGTCAGACTTTGGGCCAAACATTGCTGTCAGTTGCAATGATGTAGACTTCATGCAATTCTATTTTGTTTCAATGGTACAAGAGTCTAAGTGCTATGGTTCTGTATTTGTAACGGATTAAATTCCTAATTCTTCTGCACCATTCTGTGTAACTACACTCTGCCTTGGTTCCTTTTAGTCGGACCTTTCCTTAGCTTATTGTTACCTCTGAGAACAGCAAACATGTCTTTGTGTCATCTATAGTCTCCAGCTTTTATAGAGTTTAAGTTGCTTTGGTGAGCTACCCTCCCACCCCCTAATCTTCTGTTATAAAGTTAGCATCCGGGGGGGCGGGGAGAGAGGAAAGGGGCCACAGTACATGACATAGGGATTTTCCTTCTTTTAGGTAGTTGCATTTATCAGAGTCCATGCTCTTTATGCCAGAACAAAAGACAGAGGTTATGTGAAGAGGTTTGAAAAGCATGTGGATGGCAGGTACTGGATTTATTGCTGTTCTATAAATTCACACAAAGGTTTGACTTGCTTTGTTTTTAATCACCAGCAACGAAACAGTTCACAGTACACTGCAAACAAAGAGCCAGCTTTTTGTTTGAGACAGTTGGAGAGGAGGGGGAAAGAGAGGGGAAAGGCTCATGAGAAACATGAATGAGTGGGTTTTGCTGACTCTTCTAACTACAGGACCTGACAAAGTGCCTATAAACACATTTCCCATGCCGTTAATGCAGAGCAGGAGCTTTGTTGTATGATAAGTGGGTATTTTGAAGCTTGTCAAACCTAGACAAGCGGGAGAAAATTGTAATTACCATCTCTAAAGAGCATAACTTATTAAAAAGTTGATCTGTAGTATAAAACATATCTTAACTTTGACATCTATCTCATAAAAAGTGCTGATTGTGTTTTCAAATTACCCTTTTAATTTTTACCAACTTTTTACTGTATTCAATCTCCTAGTCTATCTAATCCAAATCACAAACATCAATCCCAAGTACTATTTTGGTTATTAAGTACAACTATTCATTGTACAAATGCAACTACTGATCATGTAAGGTTACATGGTTGCAAATAATGTGAAAAAAGAGAAAATGTATGAGAAGTATGCCACAGCATGTACATGAAAGGAGTGAAATTTTCCTTGGTTATCTTTCAGTTGCCTTTAAGAATATTTCCTGTTTCAGTCAAAAATTAAAAAGAACTCTTGTAATAAGATATCAGAAAAAGTTTTAGAAGACCTAAACATGAATCAGTTTCCCCTCCCCTAAAAAAAAGAAAATTATTTTTTTAAAATACTAAACAGAGAGACTAAAAACTTGCTTTAAAAAGTATCTTAACATGTCCAAAGTTCAGGAGACACAAAATTTCAATTTCTGTGATTGATGTCTTGCAAGAACAGGAATTTTCTTTAGTCACTGATTTTTTAAAACAGTATGAGATCCAACACTCAAACTCTGAATCTTGTGGTGTCCCTAGTTATACTATTTTCAATTTCCTTCGGAATAGGCCATAAAGTTTCACTCAATTCAGGTGCTCATTGAGATTTACTGTGTCACTTGTATTAGCACTAAGTATTTTACAAGTTTAGTCTTTTTGGTTGTGTTTAGGTAAATACGTTGCAATAATTTTATTTCAAGAAATTCATTTACTATTTTATCAGAAAGAGAAGACACTACCTGTAGTTCATCCTAATGATACCAATATCTTCTGAAAAATCTTCAATTAATCCATAGTGCATTTCCCATTGGAACTGTTGATAATTTCTAAACTGTAGTTTTCCTCCCTACTTGCATGAAGTCTGAGAGAAGGTTCTTTGCTGTTTTCAATGGAACAAAAGTGCAGAAACATACTAATGCAATGTGGTGTCTGTAGTTGGAAACCAGATGATCTTTAAAACAGGCTGAGATTTCAGTGCAAACTCAGGTCTATAATATACCCCCCGTAGTTGTACTCTGGAGCTCGTATAACATTTTCCCTACAAAAGAGCCACAGAAAAGCATTATGCATTTTCTTAGTGGCATTTTCCATGTGTTTCAGCATGTATTTCTCTATCCACTCCCCCATTCCCTTCATTGTATATTGTCTTCCATGATAACTGCGTGATATGTGTAATTGGACTCCTATGCAGAAATGCAATTGAATATTGCCCACAGAGACACACATGTTTTAGAAATGGTTTCCTTCATACTTCAAAACTATAGAACCCACTTCAAAAAAACCCACTCCAAAACTTCAAAGCTCACTTCTCATTAATCTAATGAGTGAGGTTTCTATCTAACCGTCTTCATCCATTCCCTCACCTTAGTTGCCTCTGCAAAAAAAATCTCTTTACATTTTTAAATATATATTTATACATACATACTCTTTCACCTTAAAGTCTCAGCCCTTCGTCTTTTTCTGTAGGTGCATTCTTTTTCTGGGAGGACACCAAATTGCAAAGTGTAAGCCACAGGAGTGTGTCCTGTGTAATCACAATCCAGGCTACTGCTCATGGCTTAGTATATCTCTGCCTTTGGGGTAACACCTTAATCCAAACCACAGCAATTTCTTCCAATTGCTCATGGCCTCCACCATGCCTTCTCTTGTTGTTCGTAAAACATAGCTGTCCATATGACATTTTTCACCAGTAAGGAAACAATCACCTATTTTTTCACTCCAGCCAGAGAAAACAATATATAGGGAGTCACTGATCTGTCACTTAAAGCCTTTAAAAGCAATAATAAGAGCGGTGGCTGACCAGATGTGGAGAGTTAAGGAAAACAGTGAGGGTAATGAGGTTACTGGAAGAAGTCAAATGGAAAAAGGAAGGTAGAAGATTTTACATAAGAATGGATAAGAACTTGAGAGGCCAGGTATTGTCAGTGCACTAACTAAAACTTCACTGCCCTTCATCTCACCATCCTCACCCTGGGAGAGCTTCTGGTGCTGCTCCCTCCTTCTGCTGACTCTGGCAGCCAGCACACTGCCAGTGGGCTGTGAGACTGGGAGCATGAGGTACAGTTGCAAGAAAACAAAGCTCAAACTCCATATGGAAGGTGGGGCTTTGAAGTAAAAGGAATTGGGTTGTTGGCAGAGCAAGCTCTGATGCTTTGCTGCCATGTCAGACTTGTGCAATAGCTAAACAAGAATAATTTCATTGCAGCTTTCCAAGATTTCAAAATGCATTCTTCCTGGGGTGCAGTTAAATATATTCAGCTTAAATTCCAATAGTGATTCTGGAGGCTTCAATTACGTGCATAGAAGCAGCAACAATTGATAGTCTGAAAACACACATGGAAGGTTTTGGGGAATGTTAAAAATAGTAAAAAAAATGCATGAAAACCTTTTGTACTGATTTTGGCTGGGATAGAGTTAATTTTCTTCCTAGTAGCTTGTATAGTGCTATGTTTTGCATTTGTACTGAAAACAGTGTTGAGGGATGTTTTAGTCATTGCTGAACAGTGTTTTCATAATGCCAAGACCTTTCCTACTCCTCACACTGCCCCACCAGCAAGTAGGCTGGGGGTTCACAAGAAGCTGGGAGGGGACGACCAGGACAGTTAAGCCCAACTGACCAAAGGGATATTCCATACAATGTGACATCGCAGTCAGCAATAAAAGCTGGGGCAGAAAAGGGAGGAAGGGGGAATGTTCAGTGTTATGTCATTTGTTTTCACAAGTAATGATTACACGTGATGGAGCCCTGCTTTCCCGGAGAAGGCTGAACACCTGCCTGCAATGGGTAGTACTGAATGAATTCCTTATTTTGCTTTCCTTATGGACAGTTTTTGCTTTACCTATTAAACTGTCCTAATCTCAACTCATGAGGTTTTTTTGCTTTTACCCTTCTGATTCTTTCTCCCACCGTGCTGGTGGGGAGTGAACAAGGGGCTGTGCGGGGCTGAGCTGCCTACTGGGGTTCAACCACTACACCTTTCAAACAAGACTTTTGTTGGTTTTGACTCCAGGAGATACAGTAAAATGAGCGGTCTGAGGAAAATGGCCTCACTAACAATACTCAGAGGGACAATCCGAAGTGCATTTAATTATTTCACTTCTGGGTTTATATGAATTGATATCTTGGCATGAATATTAGACGCTAAGAATGAGTGAACTTAGAACACAAAGAACACAAAAGAACTCAAAAAAAAAAAAAAGAACAAAAAAGAACTTTTAGAAGAACTTTTCCTTTTAGAACAAAAAGAACACAAAAGATAAGAAATACTGGAGAAGATGCTGAAAACATGCTAACTAAAGGAACATTGCAAATCTAGGATCTCAAGAGATTTCCTGATTAAAAGCTAATGGCAGCCTACTTAGACAGAAACTTGTTTGTTTAAACTGTGGGGTTTTTTTGTGGGCCAAGAAAGGGCTTATATGCTGTGCTGCCCAGGGCTGCAACACCTGAAGTTTTCTTGCTGGTTGGAAGGGTTGAGTTCACAGTGCAGGTTCAGTTACTCCCATCCTTATACCATGAATACAGGGAGAGTGGAACACCTACACATGAAATCATCATCAGATGGCACTAAATGTGGGCTACCGAGGCAAGATGTCATTGGAGTGGTTTTTCAGAAAGGCTGTTAGATGAAGCTTGTCTTAGAATTGAATTTAAGCTCCTTGATGCACATCAGATTCACAGGTAAGGATTATAGACAAGAATCAGATTAACTTTTCACTTAAAATAAGAACCGTGTTTTTGAAAAAGATCTCTTAAGTTATCCCCATTTATCATGCTTTGGTCTGAGACCACCCAAACTAGACTGGCTTTGAACAAAACCAAACAAGAAAGTGTGCTCCAACCACTAGGAAACATTCAGCACATGGGACCAGCTGGGGGGTAATCTAAAAACTGCCCAAAATATGTGAATTGTGGACGCTAAGAGCCTAGGACTAGTTCCCTCCCTCCAAAGCTGTTCCTAATGTGTCACGTAATATGTCACATTGCTAACACAGACATAGCCACAGCTTCTAGTTACTTCTTGTGCTGAAGTCATGCATTTTGAGTCCAGATGACTGGATAATTGTTTTCTCTCAAAACACAGCAAATGCCATGCCATTCAGCCCTCAGAGGGCAATTAGAAACCCAAGCTCCAGACCCAGGCCATACCTGACTGGGGACATGCCCAAGTGACATGTCAGAGGCCTGGGAAGGTTGTCACACTGACTGTGGGAGTCCCACTACTGCAACGGCTGTCAGACGTGGGATTAATAGTTGGGCATTCCTGAAGCTCAGAATAGCAACCAGTCATCATCCAGAGGCTAATGGAGCTTAAAAGGCCATGAGACCCAGCGACTGGGTCCAGTCAAAACAAGCAAAAATCTGAGCGGCAAGTGAGACAAGTTGTAACAGGTATCAAGGAGAATTATTTGAAGGTGCTCCATCTTTCTCATTTTCTCACTTCTCCCTATTTCTTTGGAGCCACCACATGGAGAAGCTGGAGGGAAACTGGAGAAATCTTTCAAAAGCATCATTAAACCCACATGTTCAGAAAAAATACATTTCTTACATTAAATACGTAATGCAGGAAACCACTGTCAGACAAGTTGTTCCTCACCTGATTACGATTTGAAAGCAATAAATAGAAAGAAGTAGCAATAAAATAAATGACAACTGAAAACACATGCATTTAGGTCTTTAGCTCCAGAATAAATTAAGTACAAATGTAGATTTTTTATATATCTTCCAGAAGTTAGATATGTTTTGTTATTTTAGCCTATTTAACAGCTTGCTTGTATGAGAAGTCTTTTCTGATGCTGAAATACTAATTGTGAAAGAGCTTTAAAGATTTTATTACTGATGCAATTAAAATGAAGGGTTTTTTTCCTGCTTTTCAGTGCCTGTACAGCTACAATTAAGTGCCAATTAAGCTTCCACATGCATGCTGATGGCAACATAGACCCTAAGGTCTGTTAAATCATTAGGTCTACCTACTTCTTTAAGTCTTTAACCATTAATAAAAACTGGTCTTTGTAATTTATGTGATAGATGTATTTATTTAATTAAATGAAATTGTTTAAAAAGCCCCTAAATGTTAGAATTTAATGGGCCATGTTCAAAAATAAATATGTGAATTCAATCCACAGGTAACACAAAGTGACTATCAACATTTAAAAAAATATTCTTCATTCATCCATCAATTTTGATGACAGCCTTGAACTCCGTAAGCTAATGTTCAGATCATTTTCCTGTAATACAGTTCCCTTGAGATTTGGTCAGCTGTCTTTACATTATGTATTTTCAAAAGTACTTAAACACTGAAATTGGTTAAATCGATTTCAATGAAAGATAGGTGCTTTGTCAATTTAACACCTGGTCTCCTTATTTTTCGGTTTCTGATCTGTAAAATGGAAATTTCTAAACATTAACAGCTGTTCAAATGTCATTTTCAACAATGAATTTTCACATCAGAAAGGGCAAACAAAACCAGGAGTCTGCAGAGCACAGACAGGTAGGTATAAATAGTTTATGTTCTGCAGTTATTCCATGTCATCATCATTTTATTTGCAGAACAGCTCTGTGATTATCTCAAAACCTTAAAGAAGCAGCAAACGCTGACATTTGGAACTCACTGGCATTCTACAGGACATGTCACCCTCCCTCAGAAGTATCATTTAACTCCTCTACAAACAACTGCTCTTTTTCACTGTCTAGTTCTACTTCCATTACTAAAACACCAATTACCATAAATGACTTAAGGCTGCGTAACCAAGGGTAACTCTATAATTGTGACTGTCTGCTTTTTCATAGTCTTTAACTACTTTATTATTAGGATTAGAATATTAGGATTAGGATGGTATTCAGAAGTCTCAGTCATGTTATGCAAAATCTCACAGCAGTAGTTAATCCTTCCTCTGAAAACCTTAGGCTCTCAATAGGTATGAGAGACTAAAAAAATACTGTTTTCCTGACATTACAGATCTCCCAGCTATAATGCAACGTGATGCTTCTGCTCTGAGCAATTATCACGCACTGGAAAGCAGAAAGTGCATGATAATTGCTCAGAGCAACTCTTTCCTGTTCAGGCAGTAAGTGGCAGCATTGCAATAGCCTTTGCTTCCTTATCTTCTTTGTTGTTGTCTCTCAGGGCAGCCCTGCTTTTCTGCTCAAGCATATAAAATCTCCTTCTGCAATTTCTATGTCCCTAAAATCTAATTTTATATTGGATAACAATATATTATATTTAATATAAATAATTTCATGTGGAGTCAAATAATGAAAAAAGAAATTTGCAGGTTTGGGGTCTCTTTTGCGAATAGAGATTGTGTATATCAAAACCAAACCACTGATTTCCATGCTCTCAGTCAGGGAGTATTCTGCATCCTTATCAATGTTTCTAAAAATGAATAAATTAAAACAAGTAGAAGGACAGCTGGAGTCTTTCTTTCTGGTCCTGAAGCAGAGGACGTAAATGGGATGCCTATAAGGCAGATCCGTATTCTTGAACTTTATGTTTGATAGCTACTGAAAAATAAGACTTCAAAATCAGCCTCGGATCATTTCATGCTAATTGACTTGCTAGTGATACAGGATTGGATTTGCTCTGTTTTAAAAGGGCTTTTTGGAACAACAGCTGTCATTTTTTCCTGGCTCATAATCACCAGCAGCCATAAGGAAACTGTAATCAGAACGAAGACAGATCTGCTGATGAAGCACAAGCCTGCCTCGTATCTAACTCCCTCTCCCAGACCCCTTTGTTGGCTCTGCAGCGCTAAAAGGAACAATATACACCAAGAATTCAATGTTGTCACTTGCATAAGCAGATAGGCTTAAATATGAATTACACTCTTTTCAAAGTCTGCTGAAGTCAATGGCAATTTTCCAGTTGTGGAGTAGGACTAAAGAGTGGATCTGTTCAGCAAGAAATGGATTCCCAGGGTAATTGCTTTTTTGGGTAGACCTGCAGCAATTAGTTTGTGCAGACTTTGGTTCTTGAGCTGGTTTCACACTATCTGACTGCTTGCCTACTATGATGCTGGATGTTACTTGTCAAAGGTTGTTGCTTTCATTATTGTGGAATTTTTGCTACTGGCCTTTGCAGAGGAAAGAAAAGTGTATGCTCTGTCTCTTGTGGAAGATTGTCTCTATGAAGATCCAGTTTCCTCATAAGAACATGGCAAATTGTGTAATGTAGCTTTTCATTGAGAAACCCTGCTTATTAGCTGTCAAGGTTAAGAGATGAATGAGAAAACTCATTTATTCTTCAGGGCAAACCAGAACATTTCCAGTGACAGAATTCTGGAAACACTAGTAAGAAAAAGAAAAAGGCTTCATAATAACTTGCACCATGCCTATGTCAAAAAAATTATTGTTTTCACAACATTTCTGAGACCCGATTTTGACTAGTGTCATATTAACTTAGGCCTGACTTGTTGTCTGGGCTTTTTTTGTCATGTTTAGCAGAACCAGTCATAATAATATTTTAATGGAAACTTTAAAAATATTAGTTAAAATGATAATACACTGCATAGTCTGGCAAATCATTCAAAATTAATTTTCAGTGATATTTATGTTTTCTTGCAACAAGCCACACCAAGTTAATCCACTTTTAGTCACCATGCTTTAAATGCGCTTTGGAATACTGAGAATAAAAGTGCATTTTAAATGCTATAAATTATTATTACTACAGAATTCTTCCTTCGTCATCTCCCTGACCTTTAAGGAACATTACTGAGAAAGTTTACTCATTGTGAGTGTGAACTGGTTTTAATTAATGTCTTTCACTGAGACTATATGACTCCTAAGATGAAAACTCTCAAATGTTAATGCACTTGAGGTTTATAATGTCTAATGTTAATGTCATAGGACTTAGGTCAGGGAAGTGAACTGGGAGTGATTGTGCATAATAAACCATCTGCATGTTATTTTGCAGCAACAAAACAGGGTAAAGTAAGTCCCAGTGCATGTCTACTGAGTTATGACGTTATTGCAGGACTTCATCTAACATTAATGAGGCCACATTTGAACAAATGGGAAATTCTTGAAATACGATATCACAGAACTAACTTGTGAGGGGCTCAAGGGAACAAATTTTGAGAACAGGCTAACTAGATTTGGCCTATAATGATGCACAGGGAAAAAGAGGATAGGAACTTCTCACATTTCATACTCCAGTCAGTGTTAGGCTACAGAAACTACCCTCTGTCCCCTTGAGAAATAAAGAAGGATTTTTTGCAGGATTTCTTTTTTTGTTTTCCTCTCCTTTCTTCCCTGTTATTATATATACATAGATAGGTGGATTTGAGATTACATGTTCACACACAGAACAGTGAAAGAAATCTTTAAGCTGGAGGTGTACATTCACAGCTATAAGGCATACAAATTTTCTAATGGCATTTCCCCTGCTGTGCTCTAAACTACATTTTTCCTGTTAGTATCCAGCTATAAATGATAGGTTTCAGGCTAAGCTGCTATGTCAGCTAGATAGTGATTCACATGTGCTTCTATTTTATGGTCTGGTTTACATTCTTCTTAGCTTTGTACAGTTCTGTAATGGAGACAAAAACTGTACATAGGGTGGAGGAGGACTAGAGAAACCAAGTACCTTTTCTTAAATTTTAGCTCTTTGAAACTGAATTTAATTTTGAGCTACATGATTTGGAAGTCTCTAAGTCTGCAAATGTGTTAAGACCACTAGTGTTAAATTGCTTTTTATTGCTACAAGTTACAGCTTCAGAATATATAATGGAAGCTCTCCTTAAAATGGTAATGTTGAATGTGCAAGGGTTATATTATCCAATTAAAGGCATGTGCATCCTGCTAGCATTTAAGAGAGCAAACACACAACTAGTTCTCTTAGAAGAGATGCATTTATTTCTCCCTGTGCTCTCAGGCTCACAGAAGCAAGGGTTATGTCAATTTTCCACCCAGCTTCTTATACTCTTCCTGTGGGATAGCTAAATCATTATACTACAAAGTGACAAACTCACTTGTACTCAAATTTGTTCTTTTAGGATTCCCTGGAGGCTAGTTGATGGGAGTGAATGGGGTTAATACCAGGAGAGAATTTGAACTATTTGTTTTTAATTGGGAAAACAACATCTACTACCATTGTCATAAGTCTCTTCTGCAAGATTTATAAGAAATTAGAGATATGTAAATAAGGTACAGGGAATTATTTTCCTTTCCAGAGAATTAGGCTGCTTGATTACAGCATGCTTTGGTTATTTAATAACATCTGGAGAAGCAATTTCAACTGCCTTCAAGATAAAAATTAGATAAAAATCTTGGAACATGCTATTCATGTACTAGGAAGACATGGAAATGTTGCTGTCTATGAAGCAGGAAAATAAGTAACAACCCATGTATTCAGGTTATTAGGCAGTGTCTAACACACATTTTTCTATGAAATTCTTTTTTTTTTTTACCTTATGTCAGTCATTCCTGACAAGTAATCTTTTTAGAATATGCTGCCTGTTGCTACAGAAGAGGATATTTTAAAGCAGTTGAGGTATTTTTGGTAACCACCAAAGTTCTATCATCTAGTAGTAGAAATCATAGAATAGTTAGGGTTTGAAAGGACATTGAAAGGTCATCTAGTCCAACCTCCCCTGCAATGAACGGGGACATCTTCCACTAGATCAGGTTTCTCAGAGCCCCTTTCAATCTGACAGTGAATGTTTCCCAGAATGAGGCACCTACCACCTCTCTGGGCAACCTGTTGTAGTGTTTCACCATGTTCATTGTAAAAAAAATATTCTTTCTATCTAATCTAAATCTACCCTCTTTAAGTTTAAATCCATTATCCCTTGTCCTATCATATCACACCTTGCTAAAATGTTTGTCCCCATCTTTCCTGTAGGCGCCCTTTAAGTACTGAAGATCCACAATAAGGTCTCCCCAGAGCCTTCTCTTCTCCAGGCTGAACAACCTCAATATCTCAGTCTGTCCTCACAGGAGACGTGCTCCAGCCCTCTGGTCATTTTTGGGGGCCTCCTGTAGACCCACTCCAGCAAGTCCATGTCCTTCTTATGTTAGGGACTCTAGGGCTGACACAGTACTTCAGCTAGGTCTCACTAGAGCAGAGTACAGGGGCAGAATAAGCTCCCTTGACCTCCTGGCTATGCTTCTTTTGATGCAGCCCAGAGTATGGTGAAGAGTATGGGCTGCAAGAGTGCATTGTCAGCTCATGTCCAGCTTTCCATCCACCAGTACCCACAAGTCCTTCTCTGAAGGGTTGCTTGCAATCCCTTCATCGCCCAGCCTATATTGATACCAGGGATTGCTCCGACCCAAGTGCAGGACCCTAAAGAGGGTCTCATAGGCCCACTTCTTGAGCCTGTCCAGGTCCCTCTGGATGGCATCCCTTCCCTCAGGTATGTCAGCTGCACCACTCAGCTTGGTGGGATCTGCAAACTTGCTGAGGGTGCACTCAATCCACTGTCTGTCTATGTCACTGATGAAGATATTGGGCAGTACCGGTCCCAATACAGACCCCTGAGGGACACCACTTGTCACTGATCTCCATCTGGACATTGAGCCATTGACCAATACCCTCTGGATGTGACCGTCCAACCAATTCCTCATCCACAGAACAGTCCACCCATCAAATCCATGTCACCAATTTAGAGAGAAGGATGTTGTGGGGGACCATGTCAAAGACCTTACAGAATTCCAGATAACTGACATCCATAGGTCTTCCCTTGTCCACTGATGGAGTCACTTGATCATAAAAGGCCACTAGGTTGGTCAGGAAGGACTTGCCTTTGGTGAAGTCATGATGGCTGTCTCAGATCTCCTCCCTGTCTTTCATGTGCCTTAGCATAGCTTCTAGGAGGATCTGTTTCAGGCACTAAGATGAAGCTGACAGATTGGTAGTTCCCAGGGTCTTCGTTTCTACCCTTTTTAAAAATGGGTGCAATGTTCCCCTTTTTCTGGGACTTCACCTGACTGCCATGAATTCTCAAATATTATGGAGAGTGGCTTGGCAATTATGTCAGCCAATTCCCTCAGGACTCTGGGATGCATCTTGTCAGGTCTCACAGACTTCTGTATGCCCAGGTTCCTCAAGTGGACACAAACCTGATTGTCTCCTACAATGGGAGGGACTTTTCTCTCCCAGTCTCTGCCTTGCGATACATCCACTGGAGTGATGTAGGGAGAGAGGTTGCCAGTGAAAGCTGAGGCAAAAAAATGGGAAGTTAAAAACTTTCATGGTACAATAGGCCTCTAGAACTTTCTACTGGGCACATACAGGAGCTTTGGACAGATATTCTTCTTGATTCTGTTCAGGAAAGATAGGAAATGTGTTAAAACGACATGTTCACATCATCAGTCTTTAAATATAGACAGATACCACCCCCCCCCCCCCCATCGTCCCCC
>NW_015091064.1:521024-534957 GCF_001431845.1 Calidris pugnax
AAGTATGGAAAAAAAAAAAAAAAACCACAAAAAAAACCCACCTCCCCCCCAAAAAAACCAAAACCACTGCAAGACTAAAAAAAAATTAATGAAGAAAATGTCATAGTTTTGTTATCAGTAAGACTTCTGCCTAAGGTCTTTCAGAACAGCGAAGACAAACAATGAATGAGACAGGGAGGAAGGCAAAGGATGATTCCTGGAAAAGTGCAGTTCTATCCTACAGGCTGTCACCAAGTCCCTTTGCCATGATGGACAATCAAACCTATCAGCAAGGGCACAAAGTCCATATTTCTCATGCACTGGTGCCTGGTCTGGAGGAATGAAACAAAGGCTATTTGCTGCTTGCCTTCTCACTTTAGCTATGTTCTCTGATAAGAAGTGTTCAGCATCAGTACTTGAGCCTTTTATCAAAATTTTCAAATTGGAAGAGTTGATGCCTTTAGCTAGTGCTGTCTGCTCTTTATGATTACAACACTAGTTCTATTACAGAATTGTGCATACAATTCATATGGTAAATACTCAGAAGATAGCTTACTAAGTGCTTTACCAAGTGCTATACATAATCAACAACTAGTAAGCCGGAGTTTCTTTTTCCTTTTTTTAGTCTACAGAGCATATATAATCATAGAATCATAGAATTGCCTTAGTTGGAAGGGACCTTTCAGATCATCAAGTTCAACCATCAACATAACACAAAAACCATTGCTAAACCATATAGTTAGGCTCAATTTCTACCCATCTTTTGAATACCCCCAGGAATGACAATTTCACTGCTTTTCTGGGCAGCCTGTTCCAATATTTGATAACCCTTTCAGTGAAGAAATTGTTCCTAATATCCAGTCTAAACCTCCCCTGGAGCAACTTGAGGTCATTTCCTCTTGTTCTATCACCTGTTGCATGGGAGAAGAGACCAAGCTCCACCTCTCTACATTCTCCTTTCAGATAGTTGTAGATAGTAATAAGGTCTCCCCTCAGCCGCCTTTTCTCCAGACTAAATAACCCCAGCTCCCTCAGCTGCTCCTCATTGTTCTCTAGACCCTTCACCACCTTCCTTGCACTTCTCTGGTCTTACTCCAGAATTAAAATGTCTTACTTGTAGTGAGGGGCCCAAAACTGAACACAGTATTCAAGCTGTGGCCTCACCAGTGCTGAGTACAGGGGGATGATCACGTCCCTAGTCCTGCTAGGCACACTATTTCTGATACATGCCATGATGCTGTTGGCCTTCTTGGCCACTTGGGCACACTTCTGGCTCATGTTCAGCCTGCTGTTTACCAACACCCTGAGGTCCTTTTCTGCTGGGCAGCTTTCCAGCCACTTTTCCCTAAACCTGTAGCACTGGTAATCCCTCAATCCCCTTGGCCTGGCCTGTGTAGGGTGGCAGGAGGTCCCTTAGGAGGTGAAAGCTGATGGCTGTGAAAAAATAGCATAGATGGGCCTCACTTTCTCCTTCCTGCCAAATCATCTTCCAAATGTGTCTGTTATAATCTTTAAATGGGAAAACCCTCAACTGGTGAGACAGAGTCAATTTTAGGTCTCTCTACAATGCCAAAGGAGGGTCCTGAAGCATGAATGAAGTTTTACATTTTTTCCCAGATATTCACTAGCGTAACACTAACTACAAACTTCGTTTCTTTGCCTTCTGCTCTGATTAAGTCAGACTTTGGGCCAAACATTGCTGTCAGTTGCAATGATGTAGACTTCATGCAATTCTATTTTGTTTCAATGGTACAAGAGTCTAAGTGCTATGGTTCTGTATTTGTAACGGATTAAATTCCTAATTCTTCTGCACCATTCTGTGTAACTACACTCTGCCTTGGTTCCTTTTAGTCGGACCTTTCCTTAGCTTATTGTTACCTCTGAGAACAGCAAACATGTCTTTGTGTCATCTATAGTCTCCAGCTTTTATAGAGTTTAAGTTGCTTTGGTGAGCTACCCTCCCACCCCCTAATCTTCTGTTATAAAGTTAGCATCCGGGGGGGCGGGGAGAGAGGAAAGGGGCCACAGTACATGACATAGGGATTTTCCTTCTTTTAGGTAGTTGCATTTATCAGAGTCCATGCTCTTTATGCCAGAACAAAAGACAGAGGTTATGTGAAGAGGTTTGAAAAGCATGTGGATGGCAGGTACTGGATTTATTGCTGTTCTATAAATTCACACAAAGGTTTGACTTGCTTTGTTTTTAATCACCAGCAACGAAACAGTTCACAGTACACTGCAAACAAAGAGCCAGCTTTTTGTTTGAGACAGTTGGAGAGGAGGGGGAAAGAGAGGGGAAAGGCTCATGAGAAACATGAATGAGTGGGTTTTGCTGACTCTTCTAACTACAGGACCTGACAAAGTGCCTATAAACACATTTCCCATGCCGTTAATGCAGAGCAGGAGCTTTGTTGTATGATAAGTGGGTATTTTGAAGCTTGTCAAACCTAGACAAGCGGGAGAAAATTGTAATTACCATCTCTAAAGAGCATAACTTATTAAAAAGTTGATCTGTAGTATAAAACATATCTTAACTTTGACATCTATCTCATAAAAAGTGCTGATTGTGTTTTCAAATTACCCTTTTAATTTTTACCAACTTTTTACTGTATTCAATCTCCTAGTCTATCTAATCCAAATCACAAACATCAATCCCAAGTACTATTTTGGTTATTAAGTACAACTATTCATTGTACAAATGCAACTACTGATCATGTAAGGTTACATGGTTGCAAATAATGTGAAAAAAGAGAAAATGTATGAGAAGTATGCCACAGCATGTACATGAAAGGAGTGAAATTTTCCTTGGTTATCTTTCAGTTGCCTTTAAGAATATTTCCTGTTTCAGTCAAAAATTAAAAAGAACTCTTGTAATAAGATATCAGAAAAAGTTTTAGAAGACCTAAACATGAATCAGTTTCCCCTCCCCTAAAAAAAAGAAAATTATTTTTTTAAAATACTAAACAGAGAGACTAAAAACTTGCTTTAAAAAGTATCTTAACATGTCCAAAGTTCAGGAGACACAAAATTTCAATTTCTGTGATTGATGTCTTGCAAGAACAGGAATTTTCTTTAGTCACTGATTTTTTAAAACAGTATGAGATCCAACACTCAAACTCTGAATCTTGTGGTGTCCCTAGTTATACTATTTTCAATTTCCTTCGGAATAGGCCATAAAGTTTCACTCAATTCAGGTGCTCATTGAGATTTACTGTGTCACTTGTATTAGCACTAAGTATTTTACAAGTTTAGTCTTTTTGGTTGTGTTTAGGTAAATACGTTGCAATAATTTTATTTCAAGAAATTCATTTACTATTTTATCAGAAAGAGAAGACACTACCTGTAGTTCATCCTAATGATACCAATATCTTCTGAAAAATCTTCAATTAATCCATAGTGCATTTCCCATTGGAACTGTTGATAATTTCTAAACTGTAGTTTTCCTCCCTACTTGCATGAAGTCTGAGAGAAGGTTCTTTGCTGTTTTCAATGGAACAAAAGTGCAGAAACATACTAATGCAATGTGGTGTCTGTAGTTGGAAACCAGATGATCTTTAAAACAGGCTGAGATTTCAGTGCAAACTCAGGTCTATAATATACCCCCCGTAGTTGTACTCTGGAGCTCGTATAACATTTTCCCTACAAAAGAGCCACAGAAAAGCATTATGCATTTTCTTAGTGGCATTTTCCATGTGTTTCAGCATGTATTTCTCTATCCACTCCCCCATTCCCTTCATTGTATATCGTCTTCCATGATAACTGCGTGATATGTGTAATTGGACTCCTATGCAGAAATGCAATTGAATATTGCCCACAGAGACACACATGTTTTAGAAATGGTTTCCTTCATACTTCAAAACTATAGAACCCACTTCAAAAAAACCCACTCCAAAACTTCAAAGCTCACTTCTCATTAATCTAATGAGTGAGGTTTCTATCTAACCGTCTTCATCCATTCCCTCACCTTAGTTGCCTCTGCAAAAAAAATCTCTTTACATTTTTAAATATATATTTATACATACATACTCTTTCACCTTAAAGTCTCAGCCCTTCGTCTTTTTCTGTAGGTGCATTCTTTTTCTGGGAGGACACCAAATTGCAAAGTGTAAGCCACAGGAGTGTGTCCTGTGTAATCACAATCCAGGCTACTGCTCATGGCTTAGTATATCTCTGCCTTTGGGGTAACACCTTAATCCAAACCACAGCAATTTCTTCCAATTGCTCATGGCCTCCACCATGCCTTCTCTTGTTGTTCGTAAAACATAGCTGTCCATATGACATTTTTCACCAGTAAGGAAACAATCACCTATTTTTTCACTCCAGCCAGAGAAAACAATATATAGGGAGTCACTGATCTGTCACTTAAAGCCTTTAAAAGCAATAATAAGAGCGGTGGCTGACCAGATGTGGAGAGTTAAGGAAAACAGTGAGGGTAATGAGGTTACTGGAAGAAGTCAAATGGAAAAAGGAAGGTAGAAGATTTTACATAAGAATGGATAAGAACTTGAGAGGCCAGGTATTGTCAGTGCACTAACTAAAACTTCACTGCCCTTCATCTCACCATCCTCACCCTGGGAGAGCTTCTGGTGCTGCTCCCTCCTTCTGCTGACTCTGGCAGCCAGCACACTGCCAGTGGGCTGTGAGACTGGGAGCATGAGGTACAGTTGCAAGAAAACAAAGCTCAAACTCCATATGGAAGGTGGGGCTTTGAAGTAAAAGGAATTGGGTTGTTGGCAGAGCAAGCTCTGATGCTTTGCTGCCATGTCAGACTTGTGCAATAGCTAAACAAGAATAATTTCATTGCAGCTTTCCAAGATTTCAAAATGCATTCTTCCTGGGGTGCAGTTAAATATATTCAGCTTAAATTCCAATAGTGATTCTGGAGGCTTCAATTACGTGCATAGAAGCAGCAACAATTGATAGTCTGAAAACACACATGGAAGGTTTTGGGGAATGTTAAAAATAGTAAAAAAAATGCATGAAAACCTTTTGTACTGATTTTGGCTGGGATAGAGTTAATTTTCTTCCTAGTAGCTTGTATAGTGCTATGTTTTGCATTTGTACTGAAAACAGTGTTGAGGGATGTTTTAGTCATTGCTGAACAGTGTTTTCATAATGCCAAGACCTTTCCTACTCCTCACACTGCCCCACCAGCAAGTAGGCTGGGGGTTCACAAGAAGCTGGGAGGGGACGACCAGGACAGTTAAGCCCAACTGACCAAAGGGATATTCCATACAATGTGACATCGCAGTCAGCAATAAAAGCTGGGGCAGAAAAGGGAGGAAGGGGGAATGTTCAGTGTTATGTCATTTGTTTTCACAAGTAATGATTACACGTGATGGAGCCCTGCTTTCCCGGAGAAGGCTGAACACCTGCCTGCAATGGGTAGTACTGAATGAATTCCTTATTTTGCTTTCCTTATGGACAGTTTTTGCTTTACCTATTAAACTGTCCTAATCTCAACTCATGAGGTTTTTTTGCTTTTACCCTTCTGATTCTTTCTCCCACCGTGCTGGTGGGGAGTGAACAAGGGGCTGTGCGGGGCTGAGCTGCCTACTGGGGTTCAACCACTACACCTTTCAAACAAGACTTTTGTTGGTTTTGACTCCAGGAGATACAGTAAAATGAGCGGTCTGAGGAAAATGGCCTCACTAACAATACTCAGAGGGACAATCCGAAGTGCATTTAATTATTTCACTTCTGGGTTTATATGAATTGATATCTTGGCATGAATATTAGACGCTAAGAATGAGTGAACTTAGAACACAAAGAACACAAAAGAACTCAAAAAAAAAAAAAAGAACAAAAAAGAACTTTTAGAAGAACTTTTCCTTTTAGAACAAAAAGAACACAAAAGATAAGAAATACTGGAGAAGATGCTGAAAACATGCTAACTAAAGGAACATTGCAAATCTAGGATCTCAAGAGATTTCCTGATTAAAAGCTAATGGCAGCCTACTTAGACAGAAACTTGTTTGTTTAAACTGTGGGGTTTTTTTGTGGGCCAAGAAAGGGCTTATATGCTGTGCTGCCCAGGGCTGCAACACCTGAAGTTTTCTTGCTGGTTGGAAGGGTTGAGTTCACAGTGCAGGTTCAGTTACTCCCATCCTTATACCATGAATACAGGGAGAGTGGAACACCTACACATGAAATCATCATCAGATGGCACTAAATGTGGGCTACCGAGGCAAGATGTCATTGGAGTGGTTTTTCAGAAAGGCTGTTAGATGAAGCTTGTCTTAGAATTGAATTTAAGCTCCTTGATGCACATCAGATTCACAGGTAAGGATTATAGACAAGAATCAGATTAACTTTTCACTTAAAATAAGAACCGTGTTTTTGAAAAAGATCTCTTAAGTTATCCCCATTTATCATGCTTTGGTCTGAGACCACCCAAACTAGACTGGCTTTGAACAAAACCAAACAAGAAAGTGTGCTCCAACCACTAGGAAACATTCAGCACATGGGACCAGCTGGGGGGTAATCTAAAAACTGCCCAAAATATGTGAATTGTGGACGCTAAGAGCCTAGGACTAGTTCCCTCCCTCCAAAGCTGTTCCTAATGTGTCACGTAATATGTCACATTGCTAACACAGACATAGCCACAGCTTCTAGTTACTTCTTGTGCTGAAGTCATGCATTTTGAGTCCAGATGACTGGATAATTGTTTTCTCTCAAAACACAGCAAATGCCATGCCATTCAGCCCTCAGAGGGCAATTAGAAACCCAAGCTCCAGACCCAGGCCATACCTGACTGGGGACATGCCCAAGTGACATGTCAGAGGCCTGGGAAGGTTGTCACACTGACTGTGGGAGTCCCACTACTGCAACGGCTGTCAGACGTGGGATTAATAGTTGGGCATTCCTGAAGCTCAGAATAGCAACCAGTCATCATCCAGAGGCTAATGGAGCTTAAAAGGCCATGAGACCCAGCGACTGGGTCCAGTCAAAACAAGCAAAAATCTGAGCGGCAAGTGAGACAAGTTGTAACAGGTATCAAGGAGAATTATTTGAAGGTGCTCCATCTTTCTCATTTTCTCACTTCTCCCTATTTCTTTGGAGCCACCACATGGAGAAGCTGGAGGGAAACTGGAGAAATCTTTCAAAAGCATCATTAAACCCACATGTTCAGAAAAAATACATTTCTTACATTAAATACGTAATGCAGGAAACCACTGTCAGACAAGTTGTTCCTCACCTGATTACGATTTGAAAGCAATAAATAGAAAGAAGTAGCAATAAAATAAATGACAACTGAAAACACATGCATTTAGGTCTTTAGCTCCAGAATAAATTAAGTACAAATGTAGATTTTTTATATATCTTCCAGAAGTTAGATATGTTTTGTTATTTTAGCCTATTTAACAGCTTGCTTGTATGAGAAGTCTTTTCTGATGCTGAAATACTAATTGTGAAAGAGCTTTAAAGATTTTATTACTGATGCAATTAAAATGAAGGGTTTTTTTCCTGCTTTTCAGTGCCTGTACAGCTACAATTAAGTGCCAATTAAGCTTCCACATGCATGCTGATGGCAACATAGACCCTAAGGTCTGTTAAATCATTAGGTCTACCTACTTCTTTAAGTCTTTAACCATTAATAAAAACTGGTCTTTGTAATTTATGTGATAGATGTATTTATTTAATTAAATGAAATTGTTTAAAAAGCCCCTAAATGTTAGAATTTAATGGGCCATGTTCAAAAATAAATATGTGAATTCAATCCACAGGTAACACAAAGTGACTATCAACATTTAAAAAAATATTCTTCATTCATCCATCAATTTTGATGACAGCCTTGAACTCCGTAAGCTAATGTTCAGATCATTTTCCTGTAATACAGTTCCCTTGAGATTTGGTCAGCTGTCTTTACATTATGTATTTTCAAAAGTACTTAAACACTGAAATTGGTTAAATCGATTTCAATGAAAGATAGGTGCTTTGTCAATTTAACACCTGGTCTCCTTATTTTTCGGTTTCTGATCTGTAAAATGGAAATTTCTAAACATTAACAGCTGTTCAAATGTCATTTTCAACAATGAATTTTCACATCAGAAAGGGCAAACAAAACCAGGAGTCTGCAGAGCACAGACAGGTAGGTATAAATAGTTTATGTTCTGCAGTTATTCCATGTCATCATCATTTTATTTGCAGAACAGCTCTGTGATTATCTCAAAACCTTAAAGAAGCAGCAAACGCTGACATTTGGAACTCACTGGCATTCTACAGGACATGTCACCCTCCCTCAGAAGTATCATTTAACTCCTCTACAAACAACTGCTCTTTTTCACTGTCTAGTTCTACTTCCATTACTAAAACACCAATTACCATAAATGACTTAAGGCTGCGTAACCAAGGGTAACTCTATAATTGTGACTGTCTGCTTTTTCATAGTCTTTAACTACTTTATTATTAGGATTAGAATATTAGGATTAGGATGGTATTCAGAAGTCTCAGTCATGTTATGCAAAATCTCACAGCAGTAGTTAATCCTTCCTCTGAAAACCTTAGGCTCTCAATAGGTATGAGAGACTAAAAAAATACTGTTTTCCTGACATTACAGATCTCCCAGCTATAATGCAACGTGATGCTTCTGCTCTGAGCAATTATCACGCACTGGAAAGCAGAAAGTGCATGATAATTGCTCAGAGCAACTCTTTCCTGTTCAGGCAGTAAGTGGCAGCATTGCAATAGCCTTTGCTTCCTTATCTTCTTTGTTGTTGTCTCTCAGGGCAGCCCTGCTTTTCTGCTCAAGCATATAAAATCTCCTTCTGCAATTTCTATGTCCCTAAAATCTAATTTTATATTGGATAACAATATATTATATTTAATATAAATAATTTCATGTGGAGTCAAATAATGAAAAAAGAAATTTGCAGGTTTGGGGTCTCTTTTGCGAATAGAGATTGTGTATATCAAAACCAAACCACTGATTTCCATGCTCTCAGTCAGGGAGTATTCTGCATCCTTATCAATGTTTCTAAAAATGAATAAATTAAAACAAGTAGAAGGACAGCTGGAGTCTTTCTTTCTGGTCCTGAAGCAGAGGACGTAAATGGGATGCCTATAAGGCAGATCCGTATTCTTGAACTTTATGTTTGATAGCTACTGAAAAATAAGACTTCAAAATCAGCCTCGGATCATTCCATGCTAATTGACTTGCTAGTGATACAGGATTGGATTTGCTCTGTTTTAAAAGGGCTTTTTGGAACAACAGCTGTCATTTTTTCCTGGCTCATAATCACCAGCAGCCATAAGGAAACTGTAATCAGAACGAAGACAGATCTGCTGATGAAGCACAAGCCTGCCTCGTATCTAACTCCCTCTCCCAGACCCCTTTGTTGGCTCTGCAGCGCTAAAAGGAACAATATACACCAAGAATTCAATGTTGTCACTTGCATAAGCAGATAGGCTTAAATATGAATTACACTCTTTTCAAAGTCTGCTGAAGTCAATGGCAATTTTCCAGTTGTGGAGTAGGACTAAAGAGTGGATCTGTTCAGCAAGAAATGGATTCCCAGGGTAATTGCTTTTTTGGGTAGACCTGCAGCAATTAGTTTGTGCAGACTTTGGTTCTTGAGCTGGTTTCACACTATCTGACTGCTTGCCTACTATGATGCTGGATGTTACTTGTCAAAGGTTGTTGCTTTCATTATTGTGGAATTTTTGCTACTGGCCTTTGCAGAGGAAAGAAAAGTGTATGCTCTGTCTCTTGTGGAAGATTGTCTCTATGAAGATCCAGTTTCCTCATAAGAACATGGCAAATTGTGTAATGTAGCTTTTCATTGAGAAACCCTGCTTATTAGCTGTCAAGGTTAAGAGATGAATGAGAAAACTCATTTATTCTTCAGGGCAAACCAGAACATTTCCAGTGACAGAATTCTGGAAACACTAGTAAGAAAAAGAAAAAGGCTTCATAATAACTTGCACCATGCCTATGTCAAAAAAATTATTGTTTTCACAACATTTCTGAGACCCGATTTTGACTAGTGTCATATTAACTTAGGCCTGACTTGTTGTCTGGGCTTTTTTTGTCATGTTTAGCAGAACCAGTCATAATAATATTTTAATGGAAACTTTAAAAATATTAGTTAAAATGATAATACACTGCATAGTCTGGCAAATCATTCAAAATTAATTTTCAGTGATATTTATGTTTTCTTGCAACAAGCCACACCAAGTTAATCCACTTTTAGTCACCATGCTTTAAATGCGCTTTGGAATACTGAGAATAAAAGTGCATTTTAAATGCTATAAATTATTATTACTACAGAATTCTTCCTTCGTCATCTCCCTGACCTTTAAGGAACATTACTGAGAAAGTTTACTCATTGTGAGTGCGAACTGGTTTTAATTAATGTCTTTCACTGAGACTATATGACTCCTAAGATGAAAACTCTCAAATGTTAATGCACTTGAGGTTTATAATGTCTAATGTTAATGTCATAGGACTTAGGTCAGGGAAGTGAACTGGGAGTGATTGTGCATAATAAACCATCTGCATGTTATTTTGCAGCAACAAAACAGGGTAAAGTAAGTCCCAGTGCATGTCTACTGAGTTATGACGTTATTGCAGGACTTCATCTAACATTAATGAGGCCACATTTGAACAAATGGGAAATTCTTGAAATACGATATCACAGAACTAACTTGTGAGGGGCTCAAGGGAACAAATTTTGAGAACAGGCTAACTAGATTTGGCCTATAATGATGCACAGGGAAAAAGAGGATAGGAACTTCTCACATTTCATACTCCAGTCAGTGTTAGGCTACAGAAACTACCCTCTGTCCCCTTGAGAAATAAAGAAGGATTTTTTGCAGGATTTCTTTTTTTGTTTTCCTCTCCTTTCTTCCCTGTTATTATATATACATAGATAGGTGGATTTGAGATTACATGTTCACACACAGAACAGTGAAAGAAATCTTTAAGCTGGAGGTGTACATTCACAGCTATAAGGCATACAAATTTTCTAATGGCATTTCCCCTGCTGTGCTCTAAACTACATTTTTCCTGTTAGTATCCAGCTATAAATGATAGGTTTCAGGCTAAGCTGCTATGTCAGCTAGATAGTGATTCACATGTGCTTCTATTTTATGGTCTGGTTTACATTCTTCTTAGCTTTGTACAGTTCTGTAATGGAGACAAAAACTGTACATAGGGTGGAGGAGGACTAGAGAAACCAAGTACCTTTTCTTAAATTTTAGCTCTTTGAAACTGAATTTAATTTTGAGCTACATGATTTGGAAGTCTCTAAGTCTGCAAATGTGTTAAGACCACTAGTGTTAAATTGCTTTTTATTGCTACAAGTTACAGCTTCAGAATATATAATGGAAGCTCTCCTTAAAATGGTAATGTTGAATGTGCAAGGGTTATATTATCCAATTAAAGGCATGTGCATCCTGCTAGCATTTAAGAGAGCAAACACACAACTAGTTCTCTTAGAAGAGATGCATTTATTTCTCCCTGTGCTCTCAGGCTCACAGAAGCAAGGGTTATGTCAATTTTCCACCCAGCTTCTTATACTCTTCCTGTGGGATAGCTAAATCATTATACTACAAAGTGACAAACTCACTTGTACTCAAATTTGTTCTTTTAGGATTCCCTGGAGGCTAGTTGATGGGAGTGAATGGGGTTAATACCAGGAGAGAATTTGAACTATTTGTTTTTAATTGGGAAAACAACATCTACTACCATTGTCATAAGTCTCTTCTGCAAGATTTATAAGAAATTAGAGATATGTAAATAAGGTACAGGGAATTATTTTCCTTTCCAGAGAATTAGGCTGCTTGATTACAGCATGCTTTGGTTATTTAATAACATCTGGAGAAGCAATTTCAACTGCCTTCAAGATAAAAATTAGATAAAAATCTTGGAACATGCTATTCATGTACTAGGAAGACATGGAAATGTTGCTGTCTATGAAGCAGGAAAATAAGTAACAACCCATGTATTCAGGTTATTAGGCAGTGTCTAACACACATTTTTCTATGAAATTCTTTTTTTTTTTTACCTTATGTCAGTCATTCCTGACAAGTAATCTTTTTAGAATATGCTGCCTGTTGCTACAGAAGAGGATATTTTAAAGCAGTTGAGGTATTTTTGGTAACCACCAAAGTTCTATCATCTAGTAGTAGAAATCATAGAATAGTTAGGGTTTGAAAGGACATTGAAAGGTCATCTAGTCCAACCTCCCCTGCAATGAACGGGGACATCTTCCACTAGATCAGGTTTCTCAGAGCCCCTTTCAATCTGACAGTGAATGTTTCCCAGAATGAGGCACCTACCACCTCTCTGGGCAACCTGTTGTAGTGTTTCACCATGTTCATTGTAAAAAAAATATTCTTTCTATCTAATCTAAATCTACCCTCTTTAAGTTTAAATCCATTATCCCTTGTCCTATCATATCACACCTTGCTAAAATGTTTGTCCCCATCTTTCCTGTAGGCGCCCTTTAAGTACTGAAGATCCACAATAAGGTCTCCCCAGAGCCTTCTCTTCTCCAGGCTGAACAACCTCAATATCTCAGTCTGTCCTCACAGGAGACGTGCTCCAGCCCTCTGGTCATTTTTGGGGGCCTCCTGTAGACCCACTCCAGCAAGTCCATGTCCTTCTTATGTTAGGGACTCTAGGGCTGACACAGTACTTCAGCTAGGTCTCACTAGAGCAGAGTACAGGGGCAGAATAAGCTCCCTTGACCTCCTGGCTATGCTTCTTTTGATGCAGCCCAGAGTATGGTGAAGAGTATGGGCTGCAAGAGTGCATTGTCAGCTCATGTCCAGCTTTCCATCCACCAGTACCCACAAGTCCTTCTCTGAAGGGTTGCTTGCAATCCCTTCATCGCCCAGCCTATATTGATACCAGGGATTGCTCCGACCCAAGTGCAGGACCCTAAAGAGGGTCTCATAGGCCCACTTCTTGAGCCTGTCCAGGTCCCTCTGGATGGCATCCCTTCCCTCAGGTATGTCAGCTGCACCACTCAGCTTGGTGGGATCTGCAAACTTGCTGAGGGTGCACTCAATCCACTGTCTGTCTATGTCACTGATGAAGATATTGGGCAGTACCGGTCCCAATACAGACCCCTGAGGGACACCACTTGTCACTGATCTCCATCTGGACATTGAGCCATTGACCAATACCCTCTGGATGTGACCGTCCAACCAATTCCTCATCCACAGAACAGTCCACCCATCAAATCCATGTCACCAATTTAGAGAGAAGGATGTTGTGGGGGACCATGTCAAAGACCTTACAGAATTCCAGATAACTGACATCCATAGGTCTTCCCTTGTCCACTGATGGAGTCACTTGATCATAAAAGGCCACTAGGTTGGTCAGGAAGGACTTGCCTTTGGTGAAGTCATGATGGCTGTCTCAGATCTCCTCCCTGTCTTTCATGTGCCTTAGCATAGCTTCTAGGAGGATCTGTTTCAGGCACTAAGATGAAGCTGACAGATTGGTAGTTCCCAGGGTCTTCGTTTCTACCCTTTTTAAAAATGGGTGCAATGTTCCCCTTTTTCTGGGACTTCACCTGACTGCCATGAATTCTCAAATATTATGGAGAGTGGCTTGGCAATTATGTCAGCCAATTCCCTCAGGACTCTGGGATGCATCTTGTCAGGTCTCACAGACTTCTGTATGCCCAGGTTCCTCAAGTGGACACAAACCTGATTGTCTCCTACAATGGGAGGGACTTTTCTCTCCCAGTCTCTGCCTTGCGATACATCCACTGGAGTGATGTAGGGAGAGAGGTTGCCAGTGAAAGCTGAGGCAAAAAAATGGGAAGTTAAAAACTTTCATGGTACAATAGGCCTCTAGAACTTTCTACTGGGCACATACAGGAGCTTTGGACAGATATTCTTCTTGATTCTGTTCAGGAAAGATAGGAAATGTGTTAAAACGACATGTTCACATCATCAGTCTTTAAATATAGACAGATACCCCCCCCCCCCCCCCCCG
>NW_015091064.1:535006-630043 GCF_001431845.1 Calidris pugnax
ACTCACAATCTTTAAAAAATAAACCACACCCCCCCCCCCCCCCCCAGTGTCTCCCTCAGGACTGAAGAGATTGTCAATGGAGAGAAAGAAGCATATAAGGGCACATTCCTGACTTATTATGGATATCTATTCCAGGATGAGATGAATTAAACTCAAGAATGAAAGGTACCTCAATGTACCTTGTATGAACATGCACCTTGTAGAGATCCTCGTTATGGCCAGTGAATCCAACCCACGGAGTTATATAAATGGTAGGTAAAGTAGCTTGCAGATAACATTTCACACAGTGAAAGAAAGAAACTTCTGCAGAACAGAAACTGTGAATGTTTTCCAGGTGTAGCATTGCCAGACAAACATCAACTAGAAATAGTACCTGAGCTGAATGGTTGAATGACTATATCCTTTCCCCAGTTGTGACTAAACACGCATACCTAGCAGAGTGAATTACAGTCAATTACTTTAATTTACATAGGAACAACAACAATTTTTTGTATTCTGATGTTGTAATTTCCTTTGCATCAGGTCACTCTTACTTATCTGATTATTTAGCTGACCAGCAACCTAAACCATCTGCACTCAATTAACAATGTCATTCCTGCTAAGCAGAGACCTTGTGTTATTTGTAGGGATATTCATAAGGTTCTTGTTAGTTTTAAGAAATGTTGTGCTGACTTACTTAACTAACCATTCATGGGAAGGGAAGGGTTGGCACTCACTGTAGGTCCTATGGCTGCTTTCACGCATCCTCTTTCTTTGCTACTATGGGAAGTATTTTGAAGAAGACATTTTTAAACACCTCTTAAATGCTTAACCCTTCATTGAGACACTGCAAAACAAAAAGGCTCAAAACTTGTATTGTCTGCTCACAAAGGAGAACCTCAGTAAGAGTGATTTTATTTAACTTCAGATATCTGCAAGGTATAAGTTTATATCCAAAATCATCACCCTTGGTTCCTTCTGCAGGCAATGAAGAGAATGAGTATAAGACAGGATTCACCTCAGCATAGAAATTCACAAGGTTAATCCTATCAAACTGTAAAACTTTTGTTCATTGATGGGGATGAAATAAGCCTGACCAGTCTGAGAACAGTTGCTCACATTATAGATGGCTAAAGTGAAGTAGAAGGAATCCAGGCAGGTCCTGGCTGTTCTTTGAAAATCTGAAGTGTCTGTCACCTGCCATTTGGTTTTGCAATGATGTTAGTGTTTAAGTTCAGACCATAGCATAGATTTTCAGAAAGTTGGCAGGCTCCCAGGAAATATACAAAAAGATGGAATATCTTTGATGGGCAACAGGAAAAAAAGACAAGTGATGAAAGAGGGAGTAGTTTCAAACTATGTAAATTACAGATGAGGTTATATGCTGCACCTGTGGCTGACACTCTAATAACACATACACAAATAACATCCTGGTGCTTTTGCCACACTGCTCTGTCCTGCATCCATCACCCTCTCTGTTACTATAGCAAAGTTGAATACTCTCTCCTTTCTGCCTCTTGATTGTTGGCAGTGAGTGCTCTGCAGGGACAGGTGCAAAGCTCCGCCTCGCAAAATGTAATGCAATTTGTGTCCCTTTTTTGCTCAGATACTCTTTAGGAACTTAAATTTTCCTGTGGTTGCCTCTCTGGGGCAGATGTACCTATCTTACAGGATAGTTCTTTTTAGATTTCTTTCTCCGTCACATTGATTTTTCAAATCAGATATATAGAGAATTTGTGTTAAATAAAAAATTTCAGCATTTCTTTTTCAACAGTAGTTAGTATATATATCAGGAACAATAAAGATATGAAATGTGTATGAAAGTCACAATTCTTTTTCATTCATCCTTTTTTTGTTTTGCCTTAAAATCCAGCTTTCTTCAATTTTCTTATTCATGGTATCAAAGAGATGATATTCCCTTCCTTTTCCAGATATTCTGGACTTTTTCATTTCTTTCTGACACTTTGCATTGTCCAGGGAAATGTATCAGTGTATTTCTCATAAGAACTCTGCTCAAGAATATTTCCTTAGATTAGTTTATAAAGTTCCTCTTCTCGCCACAAGCAGCGGTGTGTATGAACTGCTCAGAGGAATGAACCCCGTTCCCACGAGAAACTGGCCCAAGAAGTGTCTCAGTAGTGCCCTAGCAATGTCTAGTTTGCTAACTGCTAGTTCTTATTCTGTTCCTTAAAGTCGATCCTATTAAGAAAGACAAAACTTTCCAGGGGACTTTCTGAGCACTGAGGAACTAGCATCCAGTGTAAGGGAATCTACACTATTTCATCGTGTAACTGCGCCCAGTGCCAGGCCTTCTCTTTGTGGACCTTTCTTTCTGTTATAACTGAAATTTTGAACACTCTTTTTTTTTTTTTTTTTTTTTCCCTGCGTATGAATTCCTTTTAGGTATGGCAGCTTTCCAAAATAGCACTTATATGTAACAATATCAAGAGCACTTCATATTTTCCGTGTATATCACACTATGTGAATTGAAATTAAACATTCAAATTGATTGAAGCATGACGTATTCCTGTGCTGGCACACAGTCTAAATCACAGATTTCTGTCACAAAACAAGATACAATGTCCGAGAAAACTCAGATACATCCTTTACATACTTACCTTAATAAAGGCTATGTCAGTGCCAGATTTTGCAAAGATGCTACATCTGTTATAACCAGCCAGATTTAAAAATACACAGTGCAAGAGAAATGCACCATTCACTAGGTAATAAATTCACCAGTTAAGTTATTCCACATCTCTCAGTGATTTTTTGTGCTGAAAAAATCAAGTCATGCTGAGACACAGAATCTGATGATTGTCAGTACAGGAGCACCTTCCAGTAATTCAGAGCTCGCTCCTCAAGGATTTCAGGGGCCTAAAGGACTGCAATGCAGTAACTTCCATGCAGGGTGATTAATTATCCCTGTTTCTCCAGCAGCAGTGTAAGACGACAAAGTGGGAGAGCAGCTATTGGTGCCTGTATTTGATAAATAATTTAAAGCTTCCCTTTGCCTACGTTATCACTATACTCACGCTAGGATTATCACAGCCTTTCTAAGGATCTCCTGACTTCAACCAGGGATCTTAAAGGAAAGCCAGCACAGGTAACTAAGCCAACCATTTCTTTGAAAGGAACAGAATTTTCAATGAAAAATCATAATATAACATTTACTGGTGTTGACTCTCCATGAAGAATACATTGCTGCCTGCCATCCTCATTTTGTCATTTTGAAAGTCTAAGCAGTATGTTTATTTTTATAAACATATTTTATTTTTTAATTCCTGTTTGATGGGGTGAAGGAGGAGAGGTTCATGAGACTTTCAAATAGCTAAGAGGAAAATTTAAGAACTGGCTGTGCTAATTGCTGTCTTCAAACACAGTTCACAGCCATTTACAAAAATGTCCATGTAGTTGTGCGTCACCAGCAGACTGTGAGGTGTCATACCCAGTTAAACCAAGATAGAAAAGAAGGCCTTACCAGCGGTATGTGACTAAGGTCACCTCCTGTGCAGGTTCCAGAGTCCCACTGCACCCTGTTGGTATCTCCTGCATGCTGCTGCAGGCTCTTCTCTTTGCCCTCGTCCTTGCAGGCAGGAGTTTGGTTCCTACACAGAAATGCTCCAGTTAATGTTTCTGTACTGTGCTGCTCATTCATGTTCACATGGTACTTCTACACTTTATTTCCCATAGCAGCGCTGGGAAGGTTTGAAGCATGAAGATCAGCCTTCAGTAAATCTTCATTTAGCATCATGCCTCCTGAGGAACTGTGGTTCAGGCACAAGGCCTTGAGCCTTAGTATCTAATCTTAAATGGGTTCAAAATTCAAAATCTAAGTTTCTGGACCCCATTTATTTGCAGAAAGCACATCTGGACACAATATTGTCCAAACAAAGTTTCTAGACCCACAGCCTACACTTGCTCTCAGGCTGCTAGCATGTGAAAAAGAGTTTTGTGACTAAATATAAACTGAAATTCATTTCTTTAGAGACCTGATTGGTGTCCAGGGAAACTCAGGGTTTGTTTATTTCACTTACACTGTCTTTTTTTATTTACGAATCACAACATGTTTTAAACTACAATTTCCATTATAATTCCTTTGAGATGTGACTACAAATATGTAAGCAAGTTGAATAAGAATAAAATTGAGGAGTTTTGTTTCTGACTTTGTTGGATGCTATAGCTAGCTCCTTTTAAATTCTTGCACACATATTTCAGATCTAAATACTGATTGTCTTTTTTTTTTTTTCCTTAGTATTTGGAACTTGACTTGAAAAATTTAAAGTGTCCTTTGCAGAAGGTGGAAGCTATCTGCTTTAAAAAATGAAACTTATTACAGTTGGACAGCTTTTGAAGACATTCATTTTAATGCTTGTATATTTTGTCCCACTTGTCAACAAGGCAAATTAAATCTAATTTTGTATTCTCCCATGTTTACTATAAATACACTTTCTTGCTGAGAAACATCCTGTGAGAACAAAACAACAGCAAGTTCCCTGCTTGAGAGCTCAGAAGGTTAGGCCAATTGCAGAGTCTCTTTTCCTGAAAGCAATTTTAGCCCAGGAAAATACAGCAGTTTGCCCCAGGCTTAACTAACTAAAAGAATCAAATCTCCTGCCAGACATCCTAGCTGTGGGTTAAAGCTGTTTTACCATAAATTACAGATATATACATTTACTAGTTCAAAAGATGCACTGAGATTCTTGCAGAGAGGTCAGCGGCCTGTAGGTGAAATCCCATACAATGGGAGAGACAGACAAAGAATTTTCTATAGTTATGTTGGAGATTTAAAAAATTAGCCAACACTCTGTGTTTTAGGGTGGAGAATGCCCCTGAGAAGATTCAGGAGTTTCCATATACTTCTCTGTTTTTGTTACTCATCCTCCCACATTTCTTGTTCCTTCCTCATTTCCGTCACAGCTGCACTTTAAATATTCTGGGCCTGATTCTGCTTACTCTTGCCTCAGTTTCACTGTAGTACATTGGGGTTAGAGCTTGTTTTGTTTCTTTACTTCGGGTTGTAGTAATATTATATCCAGGGACAGGAAGATGGAATTTGAGAGAGTGACATGGAGTTTGGGAATGATGCACTGAGAGAAAAAAATAGAATAAGGATTATTTATTCATACATGCCAAGTTGCTAAACTTTAGAGAAATATTTTGTCCAGTTCCTTGTCTGAAGACCAAAGCATCTGCATACAAAATTTTTTTTCCCAGTTGTGTAGTGGCTGAGAATGAGACATCAAGTAGAAAATAGTGTTTACTGATTTGGGACACTTTTCCTCCAGATATGCTACTGAGATATTACATTGGTGGGTGTTGCAGGAAAGAGTGAAGTAAATGGCAACAATTTCAACCACACATTTGGAGTAAACAATGACCTAAATAATCTCTAAAAACCAGAATGGATTAGAGTTCAGAGTACACTTAGATCTATGGCATTCGACACTTAGGTCTATAGCTATAGCATTTCTAATAAATAATGAACCACATCCTGCACACATGCAATGTAAACAAAACTAATGCACTTCGTGTATACCAGATCTTGCCCAAATAACCTGGCTTGCCTGCTGTGAATAAGATGAGATAAACTTTAAAAATGTGGCAATACTAACTATTAACTATTAGTTTATCTGTTGCAAGAATTCTTGTGATGTAAGTTTCCACTTTCTGTTTATGACCGTACCTACCAGTTTCTGCCTTATCTGGGTGAAGGGACTGGTAAGTAGTCCAGAACCATTGCAGCTGTTTCATATTACGAGGGACTATAAGAAAACAATAGACATCTTCAATAATTCCAAATACATTATCTAAGTGAGAACAAATATGAGAAAATTTCAGCTTGTTCCTTGAAGTATATTCAGAATTTATGGTATCTTGCAGAGAAAATGTTCATAAATCCTCTAAAATCTCATTGTTCAGTTGACTGCAAAAAGAGGCTAAGGTTGCCAGGTTTTTAGAATAGTCTGTAATCCATAAAGAAATGTAGAACCCAGACAAAGCTGAACTGGATTTTTGTTTCTCTCCATTCCTTCTGTGCAGGGTGCAATGGGCAGGCAAGGTGACAGGAACTCAGCAAGAGCTGTGGAGGATCAACACCCCCTGCTCCACAGCCCTCTGTCCTCACACAGATAGTGATTTCTTTCACGGGGAAGCATTTGGGAGGTAAGGCAGGAAGCTAGCAGAGAAACTACTTCTGTAACATCCTCAAGCCTAGAGCTGACTTGAAGATTCATTTCGTGTGTCACATAGGTGTCTGTCGTAATGTGGTATTCTCAGGCTGCCGTAAGTCGCTTTTTCTTCTACTAAACCAGAAACTAGCTGAGATCTGAAAGCACTTTCATTCGGTAAGTGTGACCTTCCTGCCAGAGATCATTGACAGCAAGGTCTGGACTCAGATAATGTGCAATCTCCCTAAAATGGACAACCATCATTATCTCCAGACTGCACTGAAGCCATTATCTACTTTCCCAAGGCACTCTTAACAGCTTTCCCTCTCTCACAAACACTGAATATGCACGCAAATGAAGGAACACCTTACTGAGCAAAGAAGCATACCCAGTAACTACTTGAGAAAACACAAGCAAGATATACTTAGGGGTTTTAATAGACATTTTCCAAATGAATTCTCTGTTTGCTAAGATAACCCAAGAGGTAAGTGCCACTTTGTTACATTAGTTCCCTTTTCTTCACCTGGCAAGCTTTGCTAACATTTCTGATGTCAGTACAAAACTTCATCTCCAAGCGCACAGACCAGGTTGGTCAGTTGTCAGTGTCTAAGGGAGTACCTGTTGTTCCTGTACTGTGATTCCCATGGGAGCGGGTACCCACTGCGATCATGGAGCCCTGCAGTGTATCCTGGCAAAAGGCCACCTGTGTTAACTCAGCCACGTTTCTACAGTGGAGGCTGTAGCACTTCTTTCCCTTGAGAAGGAAAAAGGAACCCCTATTTCCCTTCACATTCTTGCATTACCACTTACCAGTGACTTTCAAAACCACACACTGCAAAGATTTTGGAGGCCCCATCCAGGTCTTCATCCACCAGTGAACAGAATAGCTCATGGTTCGCTTCATGGGCGTGATCTACCTGCTCAGGAGACCTGGAGCCTCTGTTCAGATGCAGCCCTGGACAAACATACCGTGTAGATAAAATCAGCAGGTTTCCTGCTGATCACCAAAAGATGGGAGCAGAGAGCTCCTTCCTCTGCAGAGCACTGACACAGTGTTTACATAGCACCCTTGATCATTTTTTTCAAATGTGTCACACAGAAGTTTTACAGTGCTGCTCATCTCAAAGCTTCTTCCTTTCACGGTAAGAAAAGGGGCTGCTCTTGAGTCTAATCCAAGTTATTGTTCCCGCTGAAGACAGATTATGTTGCCACATTGAGCAGAGCTCCATTTACAGCAGAGGTTTGATATTTTTCATATTTTAAAGGTAGACACAGGTCTGGTCTCATCTCTTCAGGCACTAAAAAAGACCAATAGTATGTATATAATGAATGGAAGGGCTTAGATAATATTTTTGTAACATTTGAGGTACCTTGAGATTATATACTATGTACAGAGTTTGTATACTGAATATGTACTGTGTATAACTTGCAGACTCAGTGAAGATGAGAAGGTTATTGAATGAAAAGCACATTGTAAAATATTGTTAAATTATGACAAACAACTTGATTTTGAGTAGCATATGATGTATATCACGGAACTTATTCCTAAACTAAGTCAACAAGACCTTTAAAAAGTTTTCCATTTGGCCCTCACTTTCTCAGGTTATTCAAGGAAAATACACATTGAATGAAGTGCCACTGATTCAATGTACAAAGCATAAAAAGCCAAAAATAATGTTAGCAGGAAATCCTCCTACCTCACACACAACATTTTATACTGCCAAGCTACTCAGTTTTCTTTTACATCCTGGAGATCTTAGCATAAATTATTTTTTTACAATTGACAGCTGTTAGCATTCATACTGTTCAGTCCACTCTAATGAACTTCATTTGAGATTGAATTATATGAAATAATTGCCCAATTAGCAAGCTATCCATTAACAGTGACTTCTGATGATTCCTTATAAAGGCAGGAGACACTGAACATATTCTTCACTACATCTACAAATTACATTGCCAAGGTCAAACAACCTTAGGATTGCTGAGAAACCCTGGAATTACTTCAGTTAACGCAAAATAGGATACTGTGGCAGTTGCGCAAAGACAAGGAAAATACTTCTTCCAGATCAGGACTGAAGGAGTTCTTTAGCATTAGCAGACTAGCAGTCTGGAAAGAGGATATCCATGTTCAAATAAGGATAGATGATACCTTTAGTCTTCAAAGGTTTGTCCCACCATTAAGCCTCAGCTAGAATTAAGTGAAAAGAAGAGAATTCCTAGGAGTTAGTTTTGAAAGCAAGCATTTACTAATTTATTTATTTTTAATTACATATTAAATATCCCTTTTGCAAGTTAAAAGCAGCAATAGTAATTCCAAAACAAAGTAATTTCGGTGAAAGTAAGGAAGTGAGGATGCACATTAGAGGTCCTACAAAGCCCTTCCGCTTTAACACTTCTATCATGTTTCTGCTCTTTAGATTCCTTTCCAGATTAATTTCTAACTATTCAGGCAGAGGCTGCTACTCATAACGTCTTGTTCATTTTATAAGGGTGTGACAAGATAGTTAAAAATACTCCACAGGCTGAAGGGAAGGATATTTAGAACAGTCAGTTTTATACACCCAGCTTGGCTGAAAAAGTTGAAAAACCATTATGCCTTGAGCTGTGTGTGAAACTACCTCTTTTGAGGGACCCAAAGCTGCTTCATGCACTCTCTGGCTGGAATAACACAAGGTTGGGGCAACCAGCTGGTAAACAGAGAAGGTCCTGGGAGGTCCTGGTGATATGAAGTTGACCATGAGGTAGCAAAGGGCCACCACAGCAAAGGCCAACAGCCTCCTGGGCTGCATTAGGCAGAGCACTGACAGCTGGATGAGGAAGCACTAGTGAGAGCCATCTGGAGTTCTGGGTACAGCTCTGAGTCCCTCAGGACAAGAAAGACATGGACATACTGGAGTGAATCCAGCAAAGGGCCATGAAGATAAGCATCTGACATATGAAGAAAGGCTGAGGGACCTGGGACTGTTCAGCCCAGAGATGAGAAGACTCAGGGGGACCTTACCTTGAAATGTAAGTTATATCATGGCTATAATTTTCACATCAATAAATCATTTCTAAATTATCCTAATAGTACTATTTAGTGGCAGGAGTTTTGAAGGAACTAAAGTAATCTTATTTACGCATAACCCTCATGCTTACAGTCAAAGGGCATGAGTATTTTAATCTGTTCACATGCTACCCCTACATATAAAGCCAGTTCTGATGAAGCAAGGTAATGTAATTCTAAATATATGTTCACAGATAGAAAAGCCAGCAAGTTAGCACCAGATCCCTTGTCTGGGCTTCATATTACATTGCCCGTATGCATAACTCTGTAATTCCTCTCCCCTCGTATAATTCCCACACTTTAAGAGTTTTTACTTTTAAGAAGTTACCTTGCTATTAAGAAATGCACCAAACATAAGGTAGGAAAATAACCAGTACTAACAACTGAATAAAAAGTCCTTGAGCCATAAAACAGGTCATAAATAGAAAACAGATTTCAGGAAGCATCTTGACAATAGTTACAACTGCCTGGAAGAATCACACATCAAGCTCCTTTTACAGCCATCCTTCATACCAATTTTACTGTCTCTACCCCAGACAGCAGGCTAAGTATAGGTATGACTAACATATACGAAACCAGACAACAGCCTCTTTGCATAGCTTCCAGCTCAGCTGTCATCCCAACTGATTCTCAGTGGGCTCAAATATAATCCATTGAAGATGTCATTCCCACAGGAAGCTGAGGATCAGTTCACACAGGACTTAGTGTTTGTTTGCATATGCATATTCACTGTAGTTAATGTCATTTTACTGACTGCACTTAAAAATTGCCCTCCCCTCCTGCACCGTGTGAAATGAAATTATCCCTCGAACCATGAGACTGTTTCTGACAAAATATATGTGAATCAAGCCACAGAATGCTCCCATGTTCATGAGAACTAGTGGTTTCAGAAAAAAAAATCCACCTAAATAGCTTCACATCCTATTTTGCTTGCATTACTCCTAACAGAAATAATGCATTGGTCACCTTTTTAAGCTTATGGTCCAGAACAATTGCAAAGTGATCATAAGTAAATCCTCTATGTTTCAGACAGATACCAACTTTTCCTACAGGATGCTATGTTATATCATCTTCCCAGGATAAATTTTTAAAAAGCTGAAACAGTTTTGACTCAGACAAAATTACTTTAAGGATAAATGTGCAAATAAAACCAGCAAAAAACCAGGACTAAATAATAGCATTCTTATCTATTAATGAAAACATTACAGTAGCTCCCACTACAGGAAGAAATTTTAATATGACAATCAAAAATCTTCATTTAAGAGTCAGTTCATTTATAGATAGAATTAGAGAAGATGTACGTTATGCCATTGAGCAGTGAGTGGTGAAGAACTGCTAAAAAATCACCTTAAGCTCATTCTTCCAAATCAGCTCACACTTACTTCCCATAGGCATTGTCTACCAGGCTCTTTTCTGCTCCAAATTCTATCAATTCATAAAAATTTATCCTGCTAGGAGAAAAAAAGAGATAGCAAAATTCTGCATTTAGTACGATGGGCTATGCTAAAGAAACAGGGATTTGTACATGTCTGTAAATACATATGTGTCTTTATGGAGGGCAAAAGCAAAAGGGAGCTAAATTGAAAAAAAATATAATAACTGCTGAGATTAAGCTGAAACAAGAGCATAATAAATCTTAAAGAATTGTGTAATCCTAAACCAGCAAAGTCCAAATGAGAAATTTTAATATATCTGTTACTGGTTTCTGACAGGTTGTGGAAAGACTAGATATAGTTTCAAGAAAAATCTTACACCACCACCTCTTAGCCAGCTGAATCTGTTGAAGTAAATGGAGGCACATCTCTTACTGAGAGAAAGATTGCAAGAGAATGAGGAAAAAGCATTTTTTAGAGAAGAGCTCTCTAATAAGGAGTATTTACACATCACAGAATGTAAAAACAACCTTTATTTGATACCCAGAGCAAAAGAAGAAAAAAAAAACCTACTAGAGAAGGTGGCAAAATTCTATTCTAGAAACAAGCATCTATCCACAAAGAAAAGGGAATAATCATTATGTGACAAACCTGTGAGGTCCTACCACTGACTAGAAATGCATGGCTGTAAGAATATGTGGAGAACAAATACACATTCCACGAAGCTTGAGAACTCGCACAAGTAAGAAAGAGAAAAAAGAAATCCAAGTGTTGCCAGTTAGGATAATAAACATGCAAAACCACCATCTTGTGTGTATTCTTAACCACCAGAATTCTGGTATCTTTCTGTTTCATAGTGTATTAGTCATATTTTAATGTCTTGTATACACTAGAATAGAAGTATAGCATCTTATATGAAACAGCTTCCAGCTGTGCCTAGCAAAGGCAGCTAACACCCACTCACTAGTTAGGGTGCATTAAGTGCTAAGTCTTTGCTCTGGTGGGGCCGACCACCAGTCTACGCTGTGTGGAGGATCGAGTACCCAGTACTGGTATTATAGGAGAAAACTTTCCAAATCCTTAATATAAATATTATCTTGTGCCAGTACACTGTCAAGAATTGTGATGCTGTCCACAGCAGTCTCAGAGAGGAAATAAAAGATGCAGTAGGTGAAGAAAGACAAATACGTGATCATGGAACAGAAGTTGGAAAGGGTGAACAAAGAACGCAGTACATCTACTTAAATAGCAAGTGTGGAAACATCCCTGCTTTCCCCCTTAAACTTTCCTTCTCCCAGTCTTCAGCCTTTATAAAGGTGTTTGGGTCACTCTTCTGGGAATTCCCTTCATTTCTTGACCAAGTCTCTATCCAACAAGCAAGCTCTTCTGGTAATGGCAGATTATTTTTACACTTTAAGACACATGAGTTGTGTAGCACCTAGCTCCTGAGGTCTAAATTCTGGGCCTTACCTAAAAAGTCCCTCTATCAGGACCCAAACTGCATTTCAACTGAGGAGGCCAATGCTGAAATATACTTAATTAAGCATACTTAATTCTCCTGAGGAGCACCATCAAAGCTGGTGGGAAAAAACTTTTACCTTTGAAAGATCAGACCCAAATTCCTTACTGTTTTCTGCTTTATTTCTGTCAGTTGGGTTTTTAACCTGTTAGTAAATACAAACATTTTTTTAACATGTACTGGAAAAACAGATAAATATTCAGGCACAGTTTTGAGTAACAAACATTTCCAGGGAAATTTGCAAGGTAGTATGGAAATAAAAATCCTACCTGGCAAGAAGCCAACAAATAAAAGGACTTCTGCAACAGAAAAGCAGGCTAACTCCAGAACATAACATGACAAAAGCTCTGATAAACCTAATCCTAACTTCTTCATGCCCAGAAAAAAAATCTCTTCTACATAATTACTACTGTTGCTGTGTGATCATCTTCTGCACATCCTTGTGAAGAACTAGTACTCCATGGGGTTTTTTTTTTCACTTTCAATGACTGATCTTCTGTTTCAGCAGCCAGTGGGAGTTTGCCCTTGACTCCTACAGAAGCTGGGTCAAGATCCAGAACAAACAGTGATAGAGATTGCTATTTTGAGTTATATGAATTGCATCAAAAAAAAAAACAAGTCCAAGTGTAAGAGAAGGAGACAATGAAATTAATTTAGTGGTAGGGAAGATTCTTTACCTGGGGCATCAAACAATTGATTTTGTATCAATGTTATAGGCCCACATTTCTTATATCAAAGCAGAAGCATTCAAATAAAACTGGTTAGTCCAGCTTGGCAAAGTTATCTATTGTTTTAGTGAACATGCCAAGGATTGACTAAACACTAGATCAGAGCTGGAAAAAATCCTCATGTTTGTACTAGACTGATTTATGCTGACTGAAGATCTAGCAATACAGTAAGCAGTAAAGTAAGGCATACAGGAGGCAATGTGCTAAAACTTTTGATGACTTTCTCTGCATTGAATCTATGTTACTAACAGAAGACTTCAGAATTAATTCTGACAACATTCAAAAACATCTACTTGCAAAATTTTTGGAGTCAAGCCATTCTGGCAGCAAATATTTAGAACAAATTTGAAAGGTATTATCCATGACAATCATTTATTTAAAAAAAGAAAAAAAAAGAAAAAAAAAAAGAAAAGAGACTTCTTGCCAAAAAATGTGCACAAAATTTTTACTCTGTAGACCATCAGAAATACAAGCTATTTTCATTAGGTGTAAACTCTGTTTTAACAATTAGACATAAAAAGAAAAGAACTTTCAGGCTAACAGTACAGTAAATTCAGGGGATTGCTACTGATTGTATCTAATTATAATTTCAGTGAGATTATTTCTGATGTGAATTTAACACATCTAAAGCTGATACCAAAATATTTTAGCTTTATAGTCATCATAAGCATATTGGATAATTCCAGAGGAAGTGCTTGTTTCACACAGAGTTACTCTTTTGATATCTCTAAGATACTCACCACCTTCCCATTTTAGCAGGAATGTCTGTTATGGTAAATAACTCTAGTGTAATTTTGCTAATGTAAATAATACCACAGCCTCTCAGGCTCTAGAATGCACTAATTTTAAAATCCCAGCTGCAGTGATTCAACTAAAAGTTTCGAATAAGAAATCAAACAAGGCAGAAGAAAAATAGCAGATGGTCAAGAATCTGGAAGTATGCAGATATCTTTGTTCCACAGTTCTTTAGGCTGTTGCATTATCAGCAAATCTCTGCTGATCTCAGTTGTTCAGTTTCATCGATTTTTAATTTAATTTTAATTAGACAATACCTCCATAAATGATTTTCATATAGATTCTCCTCTCTGTGCTTATGGTACAACTGTTCTTAAATGCCATTTCTTTGATACATGGAAAAAAAAAAATAGAATCAACTCTTTTCACAACTGACAGGGATTTTTCCCTGATTAACTATTTACTGTGCTCACATACTGCTTTATAGCTAATGTAACAGCAATGTAACTATGCAAAAATCCTGAGGGAAATAGAAGTCAAAATAGGCCAGTTAGTATTGGCCCACCATCCCCTTTATTTCTGTTTTACTCCTAAACCTGTGATTCTCTGCCAAGAGTAAAAGTCTGCCATGAGAAGTAATTCTTACAGTTAATGAAGGCCCTTATCCTTCAGCTCTCCTAGATGTCATGCTCTGCTAGACCTATATATAGAAAATGTGTTTTAAAGCAGCAGAAATACAGGTCCAGATCTCCAGCTGACTCAAACTTTACCTCACTGCAAATATTGACATAAGAACAGTTTTGCAATGTTCTTTGGTTCTACAGTTCTCGTGTCCAAGAACACAGAGCTGAAATTTTCAGTTTCTTTTCCTCTCACTGGATCAGTTGTGTCATGGAGATGGGAAAGCCATTATTTCACGCAAGAGTGGGACATTCCCAAATGCAGCTGTTTGCACAAGCAAAACCGTCTGGTGCTCAGTGGGGGCTATGCTAAGGTTCACAGTAGACAGAATTATGGAGCTTTACCTGATGATTCTCCAAGTATATATTCCTACTTATGTCCTACTGCACGCAGCTGTTGTTCTTCACAGAATAGCATTTTAACTATGCAAGGTGCAGAGAGCTCTTCTTGACTTGAGGTAGAATGTCTTCTGCAGGCACTTCTTCTAGGCCACAAATAGTTTTGGATCTAAGGGCATTGATGGATGGACAGCACTGTGATAGCACCATAGTAAGTTTGTCTGTATAGAGTTCCCGAGCAAAGGATGGAAAAAACAAGTGCCTTACAAAATGAAAATTAAAAAAAAGGTTAGGACATTAAAAATTCTATTGAAAGAGAAATTTAAAAGTCATTGTCCACTGACTTCTGTAGAATTATTACTGAGTGACTCCTGTTGCCTCTTTATGTTATTAAAAAACTTATTGTGACACATCATAATGTCCCAATTTTGAGATAAGTTTGTATGTTTTTAAGAATTTCCAAAGAGATTTCTTGGGAATCAGCCTATTGTGCTCAATGGAAACAATCCCAGTACCATCAGTGTGCATCATCTTGTAAATCTGTTGTTAATCATTAGAAGTTATATCAGGAATGAACAGGAAGTCATACTATTATATTACATGACTTAGAATTTTGGGAAGAATAATGAATGGGGAAGGTTTCCTGAATTGTATTGATAAGCATACAGTGTAATTATTCAATGAATACAAATGAGTATAATACATTTTTGACAACTGAAATAGTGTGAAACATTCACAAGAACAGCTAAACTCTCATATATATTCTCTCAGGCAGATATATTGGCAAATGTCCCTGAATATTCAGGCTCCTCTTTGATTTAGGGTGTTCACATGGACAATTAAAACTTCCATACTCTCAGCCTGAGGCCAAGCAAGGCTTTGCTGGAATCCTTTAGCTGCCAAATGAGCAGAGTCCCAGAACTTTCATAGATTTTTCTTGCATCCTCCTGCAATAAAATGACTGCCAAGGTTAACTGTCAGATATTTGTAAGGAGCAATAAATCAGTGAGAAAGGTATTTCCCATTGTTCAGTTTAAAAAAACAAAACAAAACAAAACAAAACAAAACAAAACAAACAAACACACCCCCCAAAAAAACCCAAACCCAAATCACTGGGGTATGTGTGAGAGGGAAAGACCAACTGTGCTTTGAAGCCTGAGTCTTTTTCAAGACTGAATATCTTGAGCCTTTACACCATAAAACATTTGCAAAGAATTAATATGTGAATAGGAGCTAGCAATTCAGCATTCATTATAGAGAGAATTACAGATCTCAGTCTGAGACTCTCCAGAGCACAGCCAATTTTATATATTAAAAGAATTACTTTATTAGCTTTATTTCTCCTGTTCTGGCTGTGAATATAGCTCACAATTAGTTTATAGTTTCTTTTGTGTGATTGTTCTGATTTTTCTAAATATCTAAATAAAATTCCTTCAGGAGTGTTTTCTGGCCAACACCAACCCTGTTCTTGTATATGGAGCACTTTCAAGTTGGATTGTTTATGATATTTTCTTACTGCGAACTAGAATCAGTCAGAAACACCTGTGATTTTTGCATTCTTTCTGATATTTACACTGTAAAAGCAGAAATCCTGCCGGTCCTCAAGGAAAAGAATAAAAAATGTAGCCAAAACTGTGGGCAGTACCATTTTTAATCAAAGTAAGAATGCAATTAAAATGGAAAAAGTCTTGAGGATTGCTCCACAGAGCTAAAAGAAACAATAGAACCCGATGATTTTTTCTACACAACCCAAGGAATGAGACAGTTTCCTGTTCTCTTCCAGCTTAAGTGATGGAACTTTCAGAAAAGTTCTTCTATTTACCTTCATTTAGCAGAAAAATTCACCAGATGAGGCTTTACTTTCTTCCCTAGAAACAGTTTTAAATTTCATATAGCCTGTGATTGCTACCCTAGATAAAAGGTCATCCATGTTATCTGAACTTCAGTAATAACTGTGGCAATGGACAGTGCATGTGTTCACACTAATCTTCCTATTACTTATTTCAACAGGTTGTCAAAAAAAAGTAAATATGAAATTGTGTATGACGTTTCATTCAGACTCATGTCTGTGTTGTCAGCCATCACTTAGGTGGTAGCTGCCTTCATCTCTGTTTTCACACATCTTTTAGAATGTAGATGACAAAACAGAGAAAAAAAAAAAAAAAAGATGTGAATATTTTCATGTCAATAGCACTTAACAGCAGTCCTTATAAGACCTAGAGCACCTCTCCTATGATGGCAGGCTGAGAGAGTTGGAGTTGGTCAGTCTGGAAAAGAGAAGGCTCCGGGGAGAACTTATAGCAGCCTTCCAGTGTTTGAAGGGGACCTACAAAAAAGCTGAAGAGGGACTTTTTACAAGGTCCCTTCCAACCTAAACCATTTTATGATTCTATGGTAAATGAAGTAGGAAAAATAAAATTGCAAAGCAATTACCAGTGCAATACAACCGCCATGAAGTCAACAGAGAGTTGACTTAATGGGAACACGGCTGAGGTCTAGACAATAAAATAAGGAAGCCCAAATAATTAAACAGACTTACTCAGCTTCCCTAAATATGTAAACTGGAAACTGGAAAAATTCTTTTTCTGAAATCGTTCTCACGGCAAATGTTAGTGGATCATCAGCTGTGATCTAGGTTCTGTATTCTTCCCTACCCAGAGCTCGCCTTGGATACAAGATTAAATCATTCATTCAATGAAATTAATCTAACCAAAAATTAGAATCTTAAAATCAGTAGTATATAATTTATATGGGAATCATTGTCTGGCAAAGTAACACTTCTCAAGAAAAATAATGTTTAAGTTTAAAGGATCAGTGCTTTAGAAGATAGAGTACAAGACAGAATATTACGTGCTGGGTTTTGAGAATCTCCATCACTCAACAGAATAGGATGAACAGTTCTGTGAACATCAGCCCAATGAATCAGGAAAATAAATCTGTTATACGGAGAAATCAATATGAATGAAATGCAAAAATGTGATGCTGACAGTACTTAAACATCCTTCAAATTTCAGCATGTTGCACAGTAGTTCTCGCATTCAATGAGAGTATATACCCAAAACAGTGAAATCTTATTGTGAGACATAAAAAGAAATTGGTTGTATAAGTAAAAATTAATGGTAGTATAAGTACAAAAAATAAGTTTGATTACACTTGCTACATCAAGCACAATAAATTAGTCCAAAGTAGTAGTATATGTAATTAGTGCTTTGAAAGGAGACATTGCCCAAAGCTGAACAGAATTATGAGTCATGTCAGCTGGCAGAAAGAATTTAAGCAGAAAAATCACAAACAAGGCAATTGGGAATCAATTATGGACATTTTGCCCAGAAATTAATAATCCTATAGATTATGAAATGTGAAAGAAATTTGAAAGAAGCCCAGCCAAAAAAAATCCCCAACAATAGCTGAGAACACAGCTATAATACCAGAGCAAAGTCTAGAAAATAGGAAAAACTGATACTAACAAATATAAATTAGAAGTCAGAAAATGGGAAGGCAAAGAATACAAAAAGATAATACCCAACAAGAATAAGGACATTGAGAAAGAACATTTCAGTGCATAAGAATTAAAGTTGCACAGGTCTATTTATCTATAGAAGTGGTATGTCTATGAAATGGTATATCTATAAAATGGTACAGAAAATCCAAAAAAAAGATGGTCAGCATTGTTTTAACATGGAAAGAATCACAGTAATGTTTCAGAATAGACAGGCGTAATAACATCAGAATCATAGTTCTAAAATCATAGTGCCATTCTTTGTCTCAGATTTTTAAAATCAAATGAGATTAATCAGGATGTATTTTTTTCAGTGATTTATCCAACAAAAATATATTTTTACCTGCAATTTGGTATTTCCCCTCTTCCATCAACTTCTCCATCCCTTTGTGTTATTTTTCTTCTATGAATACTTTGATTTTCTACAGAGCTTTTCCTTTGCTAGTTGTGTCTCAGGTGTCATTCTAAGTGTCTAAAGCAAAAAGGTTTTGGCTACTCCTGTGTTAACAAATCAAGCAGTGCCAGGGAACATTCCTGAGCACTGGAACTTGAACATGTTAAGTTTTTAGAATATTCTCTGGGACTGTTTTTCCTGGGCCAAAAGTTGTTCTATCAAACAACTTTCAGGCACGGCCTGAGTGCTCGTGCAGGCCAGGGACTTAATTCGAGGGATGTCTGCCCTTCCTACCCTGCCTTGGTAGCTAAGACGGTAACGAATTCAATTCCATACCACTTGGCCTCAGTGCCAGAGGATAGTCCCAGGCACATAGTTTCCTAATAAATATGTAGACTTTTGTGACAGATCAATTAAATATGGATTCAGAATTAGTGTCTCAGATCCTGAGCCAATGTCCTCTCACCTTTTTGGCCATGAGTTTTAACTGTTCCCAGAGCAAGGTCACTTTATTTGACTATTCTCAAGCTGTGCTTTGGGTTTAATTATCCTTGTACTATAAGACCCAGTTTTCTGTCCTTTTTTCATATTGGGATCTTGATAATATGTTTCCTTTAGATCGTTTTATTAGCTGTAGTGTTTCCCTTTCCTTGGTAAAATCTAAGTTTAGTTTAGAGTGGGCCAGAATGCTTCTCAGTCATTTTAGTCTGTCGTCTTGTTGGGTTTTTTTTCCCTGACTTTGTTAGTTGCCAGCACTGCAAATGAAATCTAGTAGCTTTCTAAAGGGCAGTATGCAAAATTGTCTTGAAACCTGTCTTTCAAGCTTTGAATGGTCTAGGCAGGGAGCTGTTGTCTTTTTCCTGCTAATGGTTCCCATCTAATGACAGTAGTATAGGTATGAAATAAGCATTTCATGATCCCATGAAGCAGAATACCTGAATAACATTTAGTGTATAATTATTGAACATGACGTCTGCCTGTCTAAAATTGGTGCCTAAGTATCCCACCTAATGGATGGAGACACCTCCATAAATCAGAAAAGAGAGAGACTTTCTGCCCAGCAGAAGCACCGTCTGCAGCTCCAATGGCATATGTCAAGCCCACCTTCCTCTTTGGTGGATTTTGGGTAATTTAGAAGTCTACATCTACCTTTAAAAGTACACAGAGCAAGGATGCAGCCTAGCCTTGGCTTTTTCTTTATAAGGCGAGGTAACCATATTCTGTGGACATATTTTTCTTTGGCCTAACAGATTAACGGTTAGAGAACTCAGGTAAGAAAGAAGACATTTGAGTTCTTGGCTTAATTTTGTTCAAAGGAGAAATCCTTGGGCATACAAACATGGAGCAGCTGGGTGGAAGCTCCTTGCTTTTCATGCTCTCTTGAAGGCAAGGTACTGAGCATTGAGGTAAACCAGGTACTTGGGAGAGTAATCGAGAAGGCACCATTTTCCTATGCTGCTGCTCAAGTAATCAGGTGAGACAAAGCAGAGACAGAGATCTGCTGCTGGCTGGAAGGAAAGTTTTATTTGCTTTGTTAATAGTCTAAAATAAAACATATGCACTTTCCAAGAAACAAGATCTGAAAACCTAAACTGTGGTAGAACCAGCCACTCGACAACATTTAGGCACCTCTTTCCCACTCTCTTCTCACACGAAGCTGCTTTTAGACTGAATTGCACAGTGGCTTTGAGTTGAAGTGAATAATATTTTCCTTATGAATTACGTAACCATCTAGTGAGGGGAGTTCAATATCTTTGCATTGAAACCTATACCTCCTAATTTCTGAATTAGTGCTTTAACTACCTGGGTATCTTACAAAAAATAAGTGCTATGGATGTCTGTTGAAACATGGACAAAAATACATCTCTCTACATAACAGCCCCTTTGCAGATGAATGTGAAATGCTGAAAAAGTGCCATGAGAACTTCCAAGCTAAGTTGGGATGTGTCTAATTAATATTGATACACAGAATTTTATGACATCTTGAAGTCTGTCTGAAACCTAAATGAGTTTTAGGAATTCAAATTCTAATTTGGGAAAGAAGAGGGACCTTAGGACTACATCTATGCTAAGTTAAATATGTCCAGGAGCTGCCTTTGACACCGAGGTGACCTGGCAGAAACAGTCCATGTCATTAATAATAAACACTTTTACCCCTCCAAAGCAGGGTGGCTTCATCCAAACTGCAAACTGAAATTATTATAGCACTGTTTAATTATTGCTATAGATGTTTTAGGTGAAATGGATCTCATCCAAAATTATCACAGTTCCATATCTGAAAAAATCTTCAGCAAAGTACTGTATTTTACCAGCTGTTTTCCTTTTCTGTTTTCCTCCACAAATGCGTACATTTCTGCTATGTTTCATTAGTGGAGCCTATGCCTCTTTACTGGTTCTATGGTTATATGACCAATATTGTTAGAATGGAAAAAATTTACATTAGCCACATGCATATCTTTCACAATTTCCCAAGAAGCAGTCAGCCCACCTACAGCATTCTATTACCCTGCACCTTAATTTGCAGCTGCTATTGCTATAAGTGGGAGTTGGATATGGAGATTAAAAACAAGTTATTTCCTTTGGGAAATGATGTTAATACTTCTGTTTAACAACTCTGAGCCACCCCATTTGCTCCGATGCTGTTCACTTACTGTTTGCTAAACAGAGAAATCCAGATCTTCTTTTCATTCCAGCTCACAACTTTAGCAGAATTTCTCTCTGCCCTAAACACTGCATTTTATTTTATTTCCAGTGTATGAATTTTGTTAACTTGAATTTACTCTGTCATGAGATATCCCCATATGTTTTATGGGCTGTGACAATATTTTGACATTTTGACAATATTCAGACATTGCATTACTGAAGCCAAATAGCTTAGCTGTTTTCCAAAAGTATTGGACCTTTGTATGAATAGGAAAATCATCCAGAGGATAGAAAGATTCAGAGAATTTTTCTTTGATATATAAGTCCTCAGGTTTTAAGGTATGAACCAGCTTCCAGCTGCTGAGAGAGAAGGAACTTCCCCATACATAGTATCTGCCACAGCAGCCTGTTGCACCAAGATGAAACATCTGTTTCCAGCCATTGCTGGACTGAAACACACACATAGTTATCTGACAATAATTAACATCTTTTGTTGCTTTCACCATTATTATCATTCTTTGCTAACATTTCCCACAATTATTCAGTTTTAACATAGTGAATTTGCCAGTTTCATACCCATTGTTTATTATGACCTTTCATCATGTATGTTCGTATAAATGAATGGATATGAAAAAAGGTGGGAAACAAGTTGGTATATGCATCCAAGTCAGAAAGTCAATTATAAGGAATATATTCGGCCAACAGGAGTTAAAAATAGATCCAGATAAGTCCTGCACACTTTGCAAGTCAAGCAACAGTGACTGACTTTTGGGTTTCTCTGTTTGATAGCCAAATGAAAAAGTACAGTCAAATAGTAAGATATCCAGTCCTGTCAAAACTTACTGAGAATCCACTAAAGCTCAAACAGTACAAATTTCCAGGAAAAATGGAATCCCACTGTATGTTTCCCTCAGAGACGTCTCACAGCAAAGCAGCCTGGACGCATGCACATGATTAATTACAATGACCTGCCAGAAGTATCCACACCACCATGATCCAAAAATGAGAGCAGAAAGGACAGCAAAGCTACAAAACAGGCTGTGAAAAAAAGTCTGAAGGAAGGCAGAAGTGAACAGGGAGCCAGCAAATTAGCTGTCAGGCCGAAGAAACAAGACAGGAAAAGGAGTAGTGCAACAGGAGACAGAACGTTCAAGGGCTCAAGTTGTCATAATAGAGCAGTTGGAACAGAAGAGCCATTTCCTATGACTATTTCTTCACATTTCTATTTTATGCTGGGATCTTGGGAGAAAAAACAGACTCTAAGTATGCCTGCCTTTTTCTTTGTTCAGAAATTCACTGGAATATGGGGACTCAGATGACACAAATGTCATTTAAGACAAATAAGTTAGAAGTTACATCAGCAGAGACGCTTGCCAGTGAAGTACTTTCTAACATGATCCAGCAAGCTGACCATGTTTTGTCCATGTGTGAATATGCACAATGTTCATCTAGTTTTGGATATCCATTGAAACTGACAGCAGTCAAAAAAAGAGCTCTCCCAACAGGAAACAGGCAAAATTGTCCAAAAAGCTTTGAACACTCTACTGGGAGGAATGCATTTTGTTCTGTTCCTAGTTCTGCCAGTGAACTGTTGTTCTTGCTCTATCTGTCAAGTTTCTCAGGTCATGGTTGACAGTAATGAAATGTCATATAAGAAATAAATACACCATAAACTTGATAAATAGACTTGAAAAAAAAAAAAGCTACTAATCTTAATTAAGACTGTTTGAATTAAGTAGATGTCAGTTGTTGTCTTTTAGGTTTTTTCTCAATTAAAAAAAGCAAATATCTTCAGTAACTGATACTTCCTACCCTTCTGCTTTTAATTCTGTCCCTCCATCCCCTATTTAGAAGTGATGTGAAAGTGATACCAGAGAAATTTAAATATAGCATTGCTTTGGTTTGCATGTTGTTTACAAAGAAATAATTTTGGTTGGTAGGTGTCTCTGGTGGCTATCTAGTCCAACCCCCTTGTCAAACCAGGACCAGCTACCAAGCCAGGTCAGGTTGCTCAAGGCCTTGCCAAGTTGAGCTTTGACTGTCTTAAGGATGAAGATACCCCAGCCTTTCTGGGAAACTTCCTCCAGTGCTTAACTACTGCCACGATGACAATTGTATACTCATATTCAGCTGGAATTTCCCTTTCACTGACTGTATCTAAGAAGATTTTAAATGTGTCTTCACCTCCTTAAGTGGCTGAAGATAACAATCGGATATCTCCCCTTTTCCTTCTCTTCACTGAGAAGAATAAGCCCATCTTTCTTCTTAGATTTTTCTTATACTTAATGCACCAGATCACTATCTGTCTTAGTGGACATCTGCTGGACTTGGTCCATTTTGTCAATATTTCTTTTGCAGTGAAAGGTCACCCACTGGACCCAATACTCCACGTATAATTTTAATGAACGTAAGGTAGAGGGGCATATTCACTTCATTTGACCTGCTGACTATACTCTGGCTAATGCAGCCCAACATGTGGTGGCCCTGCACTGCACGCAAGCACAGACAACTTGTATAACTGGCTATCCCTCAGGATGCCCAAGCCCTTTCTAGCAGAGCTGCTCTCTTGGTGGTCACTCCCCACTCTCTACCATTGCTTGGGGCTGTTCTCTCCCAGAAGTGGGACTTTGCATTTGTCTTTACTGAAATTCATGATGTACTTATTGTCCCAGTGCTCCAGTTTGTCAAGGTCACTGTTGATGGCAGTGCCAATATAACACATATTGATTCCTTGCTTCGATTTTATGAATTCGCTGATGGTGTCTGTCCTATTGACCAAGGCTGTTGATGAAGACAGTAAACAACACTAACACCAGCATCAGCCCACAGGAATGCAATTTGTAATCAGCCACAAGTTACATTGTAAACCAATGTCCACTGTCCTTTGAGACCAAAGAGCACTGTCCATTCAGATTTATATGAATGATATATGAGATTGCAGTAATGTCTTGTTAAAATCAAATGAAAAAAACATCCGCTGCAGCAAAGAGAAATCATTTTAATGGCAGATGACCCTCAGCAGTTTTTCTGCAACATTCTGGATCCAGACCCCTGGGAAGGAGTGAAACTCCCACAACAGCAGGTCTGGTCAGCAGCTACCTCCTGCCTTTCCCCTCAGAAAGCAGTCTCTGACCACTGTCACCCATCGCTTCCTCTTTGTGACACAGGCTCTACCCTCAGACCAGGCATGGGCAGCTACACTTCCTTCAGATAGCCTGGTGCATTTCTTATGGAAGATGAATTCTTACTTACCTGGAACAAAACCTTGTTTCTATGAACTCCATGCTTTGCCCTGGAAAAATGATTTTTACTCCAGTTTTAAGGAGTGTCACAAAAGATTTGAGGGCAGGTGAAATTACTTTTGGATAGAGTGATACAAAAGAAAATAGAGAGTGATCAGCTAAGCTGAATGCTAATCTCTTTATGTGAGCTTTGCACATGCCAGACACCTAGATACTGCTGTCTATTCTGGGGATATTCTGAAGTTAGTGATCAGGATTAAGATATTTCAATAATGACTCTAAAGAACTGGGTGAGCAAATTATTACACAAAAGAGACATCCTGAAAGCAATACCCAGAAAAGTATGAAGTATTAGAGCCATCATCCCTGAAACTGAAATACTATAAGATTTTTTTTTGAGATATTAATGATCTAGAAATGGATTACAAACGTTTTTCTCATTTAGAATGAAAAATAACCCCAAGGACTAAAATCTAAGAGAAAAACAGTCCTACTCCCATATGTTGAAATACATTTTTTTTTGTTCCCTTTGCATGCCATAAAACATTTCTCTGGGAAAAAAAAAAAAAAAAAAAAAAAAAAAAAAAAAAAAAAAATGAAAGTAACATTGAAAGAGTTCAAGAATTTCAGTTCAGAAATTATTACAGTCCTTCAACATCTCTTTCATGCTTTTTTTTTTAACAAATTCAGTTCAGAATTTGTTAAAATGTTTAATGTTAGGGAACACTGGTAATTCCTGAAGTTATCTGCCAAGTGAAGACCTCATTAATTTTAAATTATAAAAGATCATTGCATTTTAAGGAAAATTCCTAGTCATTATTTAGACTTTGGCAAGTAACTCAACTGAGAAAAGCCGAGATTGTGTATCTCTCACTAAATGTGTGCAATCATCTTGCACCTTTAGATGCTGCTCACAAGGAAATTCAACTTACCATTCATTATGGATTTTAATTTTTCTCCATAGCAAGGAGAAAGTTCATCACCTAAAACACCATGTCCTAACATTCTGGTGAAATCCCTACCTTTTCCGTTGTAATCTCAATATCCCATTTTGTCTTTTCAGAGAAGGAAGGAATCCTTTACATCGTGCTTACCTGAAGATAAAAACAAGAATTTGCCTCTCAGCAATGGAGTTCCTCCTCCTGCTAGGATATATTAAGGTTTTAAATTTGCAATTAGAACACATAAGTATCTATCAGTATGAGAGGCTAAGTTCAGCTACAGTCTATGGAGTTATTGCCGTCAATGGAGCCTGGAGAGCACTTTGGTTCCCCCTCTATTAAATGCATAGGGGTTGTTTCAGTTTATCAGAGGGGCCCAATGCCTTTTGAAAGGTCCTAGCATCTTCTGTTTGATACCTTGCTGCCATCCAGTAGGGCACAGACATCCCAAAATTCCTGTACGCTCTCTTTCATTCTGCTGTGGATGTTTGGGTCAGCCTAGGGCATCTAGATGGGACTCAGGGCTGGTTAAGTAAATAATCCTCAAATCCTCAGAAATCACAAAGACCCATGTTTTTATTGCCTGCAGTAGAAGTTTAAGCACTTACAATGCCTGTAGTTATCTATAGTGACTTTGGTGCCATCAGTATCTGGGCTACCCTAATGCAGAGTGACAGAAGTGGCACAGCAAACATTACCTGTGTTAATGAGACATCAGTGACAGTGGCTTTAGCCACCTTCCACTGACGCCAGTGGTTCTAAAAATAGGCTTACAGCAGAACCGCTGAGCAATTTTAGAGAAATTGTCTGGGGAAGAATACAACACAATTCAGCAAGAATGAATATCAAGTCCTGCAATCAGCTGTATATGACAGGATGAATTATTATGATCTCTGGTGCTACAGGAAAGGGTCTCTGAACTACAGTGAGTCACAAGTTGAAAATGATTCAATGTTAGGCTTCTAAAAAAAAAAAAAACAAACCAGAACATACCATACTGGAATAGATAAACATTAGTTTTGTCTGCAAAACACGTGAAGTAACTCTTTCATTCTACTTGTCAGTAGTACGACCTCAGGGAGAGTACTGTGTCCATTTTTGGGCAGTACAGATCAAGAAGAATGTGAGTCAATCCAGACAAGCAACAAGAATGACTGAAGGCCTTAAGAACATGACCCATAAATAAAGGTTGAAGGAATTAAGATTGGGTAATCCAGATATGCCTGAAGGGAGAAAACTTGCCATGACTTAATCTTTTCTGCCTTTAAGAGTAATGATGAGAACAGAGAGAAAGACACAAGGCCATTTGTGGTGCTGATCCCTACTAAAGACTTTTGGCCACTATGATTTATTTCTCCCATGTGTGTGCATCAGGAGTAGGGTCCATGCAGCCAATCTGTCCATCACTATTGCTTAGCTCACCCTCATGAGATAGGCTTTTGGCAGGAGAAAGCTCTCTGGAAACATGGAAATATTGCCAAATACTGAGGGCTTTCCAATCTTGTAACCTTTTCTCCCCTATACTGTATCAGCTTGCATTTGTACAAAGGGTGTTTACACTACATAACGACCTGCCTGAGTCAGAAACAGAGGCAAGCTACACAAATCATTTCATGAAGAAGCTTGACCGTCTCCCTGTTTCTTTAAAGGCAGAACCAGACTGTCACTGCCAGCTGAGGTTTAAACAGCACTGCAGAGCCGTATGCAAAATGTACTTCTATTTAAAAAGTTATAAAGAAAAAATAAATCCATTGATCAAAACTTGATGTCGGGGAGCACCAAGGGCCAGCTGCTACCTGCAGGCATGGGAGACAAAGGTGATCCAGCACAAGCCGTGCCCTCAGCAGAGGGGCTGAGCATGGTGGGCAGATCTGTGGGATGTCCATCGACAGCCCCAGATCCAGGTCCACAGTTGATGCTGGGGATCCCATCAGTAGCAAAAGGAGATGGGACTGAGGAAATGGCTGCAAACAGACACAGTAGCAATGGATTTTGGACAGGGACAGAATGCCCTAGGCTGAGGTGGGCCAACAGGCAAGGAAAGGGAGAGGCTAAGTGGCCGCTGGATAGGGCCAGTAAGGTCTATTGGGGTTCTCAGGGCCCTGGAAAGTTTCAAAGGAACAAGAAATAACATACTCTTGATTTAACACACACCTATTTGATTTTAAGGATAAAATAATATATTAAAATGATTGAGTCCACATAGCACTTGTAAGTCCTAAAGATGACAGACACAATTAATATATGAAATGGTTTGTTCACTACTATTGAATTCAAATATAGACAGTTCTACCAACAGCAAACCATCAGATACATTTGCTAGTAAATATGGGCTGAGGGAAAGATTTTTCATCTTGGCTTAAGCTTGAAGGTTTAAGCTTACCAGAAGCTTACGGTTTGGGTTGGTGGCAGAACCAAGCATGCTTTTGGCAGAAATCTCATTACATCTCCTGAGAATTTTGAGAGTTTTGAGAGTCTGGCTTCATCTTATATGGGAAACAGGCTTGTCAAGCTTTGGGATCTTACTGGAAACCATAAGCATAAGAATGATGTTGAAGCTGGGAATTCAAACATTTCCCTGCCCTTTTTGGCCACATATAAGATGCGTTGGATGTGACATCCTAGTTTTGATCCATCTGTTCTTTCAGCCGCTGTCAGATGCATAGCTCATTTAACTGACAACAAATTCTCAGAATAATTTGTATTACTTGCATTCTGCAATAGCCTCGGTAATCTCTTCTCCTTCCCCACTTCACCCACAGACACAAGCTTAGCTATTCATCATATGTTCCTCACCTCATTGTACTATGAGACAGCTGTGCTCTCATGGATTGCTTTAGACCATTTGGCTGCAAAAGCTGGCTGGCAATTCCGTACAGCTGTAACCTTGGCCTGCTAACTTTCTAATGAAAGCCATGCCACCATGGGTACCAAAGGGAAAACAAATACCCTTTTGTCCATGGAAAGTCTGGCAGGGAAGCAGATTCACTTCTGTTTCAATAGCAAATTTCCTTTGACTGCAGCCCTCCCTCAGTCACTCTTTGATTTTTTTCACATTTAGTCAAGTTGACTGAATAGCCAAGGGCAGGAGAAGATCTGCAGTCCTTTGGGCTACAGCTGCCGATTATTTGAAAGAGAGAATCTATGAACAATTAGCAAAGAAACTCTGCTAAAGAATTCTTAGAGTACTGCCTTACGGGGAGTTGTTTTCATTCCTCTAACTGGTTTCTTTTTCATACACACACACATTCAATTGAAAAGCCTTGAGCAGTGAGGAATGTCTGGCATTTCTGCTGTCAGTGTGCATGTACATTGGAGGGAGATATTTTTAGAAGCCCATCACATCCAAGTATGCATGAATTCTCACGTAACCTCATAGTGCGAACAGCTCACAGAGTCAGGGATGTGAGAGTTTATCAGATTAAGCACACAACTTGGGGTCCTGCTGAGTGTCCAGCAAATACTGAGGATGTGAAGTTTTCCACACAAATAGATGCTGCATATTCCAATCCGGGGGCAAAATATGCTGTAAGACACAAATGAAGAAGAGAAGCAGGAAAGGCGGTGCTAGTTTGGGTATGGCACAGCTCTGAGGCACAGAGGTAAAATTCATTTTAGCCTAGAGACAGCATGGGGAAAGCTGGACATTCAGTGCACTGCAGATAGCCACATGTCTTTTGTAAGGATAGCTGAGTTGTTTCTTTCTTAGGCAATTTTTTTTTTTTGTATATTGGAGATTTCTGCTGGGTCTACTGTAGTGTCCTGACCCATGCCCAGAAATAAAGCCTTATTTCTTCTCTCTTGACCTGACCATCTGACAAACAGCACTTGTGTGCCTTCACAGCAGAAGAAAACAAGGTCAGCTTTACAAAGAACATCCAGGGAAGGTCAGCTTCAGAGACTGTCTAGTTTGAGGCATACGGTTGTTCAAAAGAGAAGGTGAATTCAGAGAAGAGGGAAAGTTTGGACTAGAACATTTGTGGATCTTTTTCAATTCCCCTTTATTTCCAAAAGGATAAGAATATAATTTATTATACTAGCAAAGCCTACCAAATGCAAGGAAAACATTTAAGAAAATATCCCAGTACTAGGCATAGAGGTTTTACTGGTTGAGCCACAGAACAGCTTTATGACAAGCTTCTACTTACAGAGGGCACTGCTTTAAAGATAGGGTAAGAGTCTCTGAACTGCTGGGTGATTTTAGATCCTTGAAATTTTGTAGGCCGAGCAGAGGACACTTTAAAGAGCCTTGCATCTTTGCCCTATCACTGAAACATCCAAAATCACTTGACACAGAAATGATTAGGTGCACTGAAAAATAAACAGGACTATATTCCACCAGGGTGCTTTTGAAAAAACTAATTTTTGCAGTAAAACAGGGCAGAAATAAATGTGAACCATGGGTCAAGCATTTTTTAATTTTTTTTCATTGAAGTGCTTAATCAGACTTTAAGTACCTAATTTAATCACCAAAGTTTGGGCCTAAAGCCATTTGCTGAGTGAAATCCAAGTTTAGAACATAAATACAACATTCCCCCATAATGCAGCTTTGATCTAATGATTTAATAACAAGGAAGGATTCTTGTTCTATTACTCCCAGAACACAAATGAAATGGCCTTTGTGTTAACTTTCTCTAATCTTGATTACATCTGTATGTCTTGTAGGTCTAAGAGGCCGAAACAAAAGTAATTATAAATCTGTTAGCTTAAGGGCAATTTCTGCTTTTGGATCCAGAGATTTTTTAAAAGGTTGAAGTGACTTTTTTTTTTTCTTTTTTTTTTTTTCCTTAAGTTTCTTTAAAAAAAGAGAATGAAGAAATGGGGAAAAAATGAGCTAATGAGATGCCCAGTCCTATTTGTTGCTTCTTATGAACTTGTCTAGAATTCAGAACGTACTTTTTCTTAAGAAAGGAGATAAAAGCTTAAATAAATAAAGATAACACGGTGTCACACTACTGGAGTTGTGCAGGCTCATAGAGCAGCCTGCAAAAACACTGCGGAAGAGTATGCTGGATGTCTTTGTAGTCCCTATGGTAACAACTGGAGCAATGAGTTGTTCTGAGGACAAGTGGAAAAAAACGCTATGAGAAAAACAGGCCCTTCCTGACTACAGCAAGGAAAAGGCATGATCTCTGCAGCCTCCTAGCAATAACGTACACTGTGATTATAACTTTAAGTATGCAAACAGAGATCCAAGTGTCACAAAGGGGATGAAAAATAAAGAGCTGGCCCAAGGCTCTGTGGTTTTATGATGCCGCTTGAGGTACAGAAATAATTTTCAGCCTGTAATTAATATTTCCCTGCTACTGCCAAGGCTTCCACAGACTAATCGCTCCTCTTTCAGGGTTCCTAATTGGATGTCCTCTGAACAAAGTCCCACTGCTCTAAGTAATACAATGATCACAATAAAATTACCACAGAGCAGTAGTTCTCCAAATATTCCCTAAGCGCTGTAGGTGGCTCTGCGGCTGTTCCTTCATTTCCTAAATTCTCACTTTCTCCCATGACCATCTATCTCATCATTTTGCTGAGTGCCCAACATCAATCAACTTCAGAGGTGCATCCAAGCCAGGCATGAGTGGGATTTCCTTACTCCAGGGCAGAAACACCTATTGCCATCAGCATAACAAATCTGCAGCATTCCTGTCAGAGCTCACTAAGCTGAATTTCTTGTCACAGCAATATTTTATGTGAATTTTCACTAGTGAAAAATATGAATTGCTTATAATTGAATGTAATAAAGATCAGCTTGGTAAACTGAAGACAGGGAATCATGCTCTTTCTGCTGTAGAAATCTCAGAGAGCAGGAAGGAAATGTTCCCAAGGAACACAGAGGAAAGGAAGAGGATCTGGAGCATGAATTTTCAGCAGAGAATTGGAGGAACTAGCTGGGGAAGATGAACACCTGGCATAGTAATTGAAGTTCATAACATGATTTTACATTTGAACATCGTATCTTTACCAAACATTTTAAACTGTGTACGTTAAATTCAGTTTCTAAAAGCATTTATCTATACTCCAAAACATAAAAACATTACTAGCATACAACAATATATTAATAACTGTAATGATGAACAGTTCCTAGCCAGATAAATATTACACCTGATTTTAATCATTGTCTAAATAACTAATTGAGCATCCCATAATGCTGAAACTAGCAAAACAGTCTTTTCTACCAATACATAATTGCTTAAAAGAATTTTCTTGCATTTCACTCTAAAGGTCAAAGAGCTGCCTTCTGCAGCTCACCAGAGCACTGACTGCCACTGAAAGGGACCCTTCACATTATGCCTCTGATCTAGGAAACACTTGCTCTAAATACAAATTTAGAAATTCCTCACTTCATCATTCTCAGCAGCCATTGCCCCTTGAAATGTCTCTCTCCCATAACTTGAAAAGGAGGAAGAAAAAATCCAACACATTTAGTTTGTTGAATAGATAAAATGTATTCTTCCTTCCTGTATACCACTTCCAGAATTTCAGCAACAGATGTAACTGAACTACCAAATCTTCTGAGGCCAGAAGGGTTGCAAATTCCCTTCCTCTTCCCCTAGGTAAGGTAAACTGTTGTCTAGGCAGTTTTTGACAGACATCTTCTAGGCAGAAATTTGTTCCACAACACAAATGGAGTCAGCTGGACACAGATCCAGGACACACGGAGCCCACTGCATACACGACACACCTCTGAGATTGACACCTCTGAGCAGAAGTGTGCATTTGCAATAGGTCTGGTTCATCCAAAACATGAGCGATCAGTAAACCACATAGAATCATAGACTCATTTAGTTGTAAAAGACCTTTAAGACCACTGAGTCCAACCATAAACCTAGAACTGCCAAGTCCAGCAATAAACATGTCCCTAAGTGCCACATCTATATGTCTTTTAAATACCTCCAGGGATGGTGACTCAACCACTTCCATGTTGTCACAGACAGAATGATTAATTTCACTCATAAGAGAGAAGCAGTGGAATATTTATTGATATAAACCAGTAATTTAACCCCTACATCTGGGCAGCCTGTTCCAACACTTGACAACCCTTTTGGTGAAGAAGTTTTTCCTAACATCCGATCTAAACCTCCCCTGGCACAACTCGAGGTCGTTTCCTCTCATTCTGTCGCTTGTTACTTGGGAAAAGAGAGACTGACACTCACCTCCCACAATATGCACAAGACAGTTAATACAGTAGTGCCAATATACATAATACACTATTAGCCTCCACTGCAGCAGCTGTAGTTAGTGGCTAATGTAAGACAAATCATCCTCACAGATCCCTGTAATCTCAAATTCCATTCAGATACAATTTTCAGGTGAAAAAGAAGACATGTCCAGGACAAGCGGAGAACTCTACTTCTAGGAAATATTAACAGCATGTACCAATTTGCTTTTCAAATCTAGACATTATATTTTTCATCTCTACATCTCACAAGGCAGAAATTTTTAGTCATTTTTGTTATTGTCACTCTTATCTTGATGCAGGAAACCCAAATTCATCATGTCTAATTTTTTGCATTTCTTTACTTGCCAAGAACCCTCCTCTCTCATTGGAGAACACGAGTCTCAGAAAAGTCCTGGCCATGAAAGAATGTTGTTAGCAGCAGCAGGAAGAAGGTGGATGGAAGACCCAGTTATGGCAAAGCTTCAAAGCAAGGACATATGCACTCTTGTCACCCTTTTACCTCCTTTCCCTATTATCAAAACTCATCTCTCGCTACTCTTAGTAGGATACTCCAGGGTGTCCCAAATAGCATAAGGTCTATCAACGTATCTTATAAAATCAGTGGAAGTCATTAGGTCTGCAAGATCTCAGGGGAATGAATAGTGTCACTGCAATCACATGAATACATAATTAAATATTTAAAAAATGATGGGATCAAAAAGTTGTGCTTTTTCTCCAGTTATGCCGGACTTTATCCCTTCCAACAAACTTCTGGGAGAGCATGACAAAAGAAGAGAAAAAACCAAGGCCTCTGGATTATGAGAGTTCACTGTTAATCAATACGAGGAATGCAAACATTGATAACAACCTGGGCTGGCTACCCAACTCAGGTATCCAAGTGAAGGGCTGTTTTTCACTCCTGCATGTGCTCAGGGAGAACCTTAAGGAAGTTGTCCAAGGCAGATTGAAGATCATTGCTCTCCCCTGCCACACACTTCCTGGCCAAAAATAGGAGGGGAACTAGTGAAGAATATAAATAAGGGGAAAAATTACAGAAAGACTGAAAAGAGGTTACAATAAAACAGAAATTAGAAACAGACATAAGTTAAAAACAAGAAACAGTCTACAGACAGACTGGCATTAGTTCAAACTATGGGACTTAAAATAATTTAGACAGTCACCTTTAAAAAGAAGTCATAAAAATGCCTTGGCTGTATCAACAACTTAAACCTTATTATAGAGTAAAATCTCTGTTTCTCTTTCTTTCTTTTGCCTGTTTTCTTATGCATCTTGTCATTTCTTTTGCCTGTTTTCTTATGCATCTTGTCATTTCTCTCGGATCCTATCCCTCACAGATCATTTTCATCGTGTTCAGAAAAGTAATATTTAGATTACTTAAAAACGGTCTTTTTAATTATACTGATAAGCAATGGTATTGTTCTGGATCTTTGACAACGGGTGAAATTTTTAGATACTAAGTTAATATAACACAATTATTTAACATGATCATTTTACTGTATAATTGCCCAAAACAATAACAAGGTAATTAAAAGTATGGACACTTAAGAGATAAGAATGCTTAAACATTACCGTCTATAAAGATGAAAAAACAAGAAAAAGTAGCATACCAAAATGAGGTTACCATAAAAAAACAGCCTGGTTCCTTTAAGGGGAACTTTTTGTTGTTTAAATGCTGTTGAAAATTCTTTAAAAAATCCCTTTTCTAAAATACCCTGTCACGGAAAATATAAACGATTTTGGCTATGTCCCAGGTAGAAACAAGCTAAAATATCCACCATGAGGTCATAACAATTTCCCAGGACCTCCTTGAAAATGTGAAGTGTGTCACAAGCGGTACTTTCCTGATGAAATAACGTATAAATAGCTTCAATAAAGTAAGCAAGGGAGTTAATTCTGGCAGAAGGGATCTGCTTTCAGTTATTGAGAATTTGCTCTCTCCTCATGTATCTTTCACTGACAATTTAAATCAATGGATACTACAGCTCAAACCACCAGAGAAGAGGAAAACCTGGGACTGGTAACTTATTACCTCATTCCCAGTTGTACATCTTTGTCTTCCAGGAACCTCCTCTGCCCCTTTTTGGCTCAGCACAGGATACTGTTCAACCCATTGTCTACCCTGCTGCCTTCTTACCCCTTTGCCCACACATATGAACAGAGGAAAATCTAGCTACAGCTAGCTAGCTTAGAAAAGATAATTTGTTCCAAGCTGTTATGCTTCTCAAGTGAATATCAGATGAATTCATAATTGTGGCAACTCTTGAAACATTTCCAGCTTTACACAACATGTTTATTTTAGGGCTCCGGTGACGTCTGTAATGTGTGGGTCTGCTGAGATTTGGAACAGATGCATTATTTTCCTCAGCCACCTGGAAGAAAGTAAAATATTGAGAAAAGCTGGTTTATAAGGACTCCCTGGTGTCCGCACACTGGTCTGGTTAATAAGAGAGAAAATATTTCTGATTTTTTTCAACTGCAAAACAAATGGCTAAACATATAATGGCTGCTTTCTTTCATCTAAATAAAAATTTCAGGAGACTTGCTAGGCTTAAATTTAACCCACAGTAGCTTGCCTAGTGTCCTGTTTTGGGGGGACATTATGGATTTGGGAATGTATTTTTCAGACCTGTCCTGCAAACTTGAAGACTTGACCTGAACCTCAAACCTGTATGCAATTCAGTGTAAATTAGACAGCTTTAGCAGGAGTTTGAGGAAATTCAGGAGGTTGTTTTAAGTTCTTCAATTCTTTTGCTGGGGAAAAGATGCACTTGAAATATACACTTGAGGTTAAGAGCAAAAGATCTCCACAAAAAAAAAGTGGCCAAGTCCAAATGGTAACCCAGAGGATGGGTTTTAACCCAGACAAAGGGATGTTCAGCTTGTGGCAAATGTCTTTGAAATTAACAGCAAGCTACTTCCCATTCACAGACATCACCAGCCATGTCATTTGCTGAAGTTTATCTTTGCTTCCCCTCAATACAACTAAATGTGGAAAAATAGTTTGCAAACCCCATTCTTTCTTTTCAAAGCCAGGTACCTGACTTCATCTTTAGGCTGAAAAAAGCAGCCTGACCCCTCCCAACCCTGACTCTGTGAGCAGACTGAGTCATCTACCAATGGTGACTTTTGATTTTGAGCAGAGCCTCTGACAGGGACCAGGAACACCTGAGGAGATCCTGCTAAGCTGCAGAGGACTCACAAGGCTTGGTTTACTGTTCTGCTCACAAATAGTTGCGTGTCCTCAGAGAGTCAGCCTCCTTAACATGAAATGCCAAATTTGGCTCAAGATGGAGTTTCTCTTATGTAGTTGTCATGTCTTAATGACTATGTATAATGAATCTTCCTATATACAGAGGCCATGCGTTGTTACAGACCAATCTACAGAACCTGCATATTTAGTTCAAGCCTTTAAAGGTTTGAATTGGAATTCAGGTTTTCCCTTCTATAACACCTATTAAATATCTGCTTCATTTCTTTGTGTCAGGTTGCTCTTATTCCTCTGTCATGGAGTAAATCTTCATGATTGTGGTTAAAAAAATTTCAGCCACAAAGCCTACGATGGACACTACCCTGGAGGACTGTGGCTGGACATGCACAGTCATAGTGTTCTTTATCATCCAGGCAAACTATCCCAATCTATGGAATTGGGGACTGGAAGAGACGAGCCTGCTGGCTGACTTGACTTACCCTTTGCCTTTTGCATCAACAAACAAGTAACCAAGTTACTGCATAATAACCCCAGAACATCAGATTAGCAATTAGGTGAGAAGAGCTGTTTGAGCAAATGACTGATCTTTGCCTTCTCATTTGTTGATGAAAATTGAACACAAATATTTTTGTCTAGCTGACTTTAGGATTTCTCAGGTGGTCTAGAAGAAATGTTACTTTTTAGAAGTCTTGTAAAGGTCCTCACGGGTTGACTAGTTTTCCCACACTAAAATACACAAGGTATTGTCTGAATTGATTTCACAAATCAACTTCAAACATCACCACTGTTAAGTAGATGAGTTAAGGTGTTTCTTTACTACTACTGAGAATAGCGGGAATATAGCATATACAGCAAAAAACACTTGTCAGAGGCAAAAGATTTTGTCCAAGATATACACATTTCAGCAGCAAATGTGAAAAACAGTTGCCTCACCAAACATCCTAAGCTCTACAAGAGACAACTCTCTGACCAGCTGTGTTTGCAGGCTTTACAACCCTGAAACTACCTTTTCTTTACATGCTACTTTTGAGCTCCAAGACATACATACTGGGATTTCCAAATAAGTAGGCTTTAGCCCTGTATCCTCCCATGAAATTATTTTTTGCATTTATTTGGAACTATGAAGCTTCAAATAAAACAGTATGTATCTATCATCAAGAGAATATCAAGTTTAGATGAAGTTTCCTTCTTTCGCTGCATTTTAGAAATTGAACGATACTGATAAAAATATGATTTTGTAACCAATTTTTATGCATCACTAACACAATTCTAACATTGCTCTTGTGTGCTGGCCACTGCATAAGCCTAACTCCTTACTACAGTCAGCTCAGCTCATCTTCAAAATATCCCAACATTTCCATGGCAAGTGCTGTGTAAAGGGATCAATGTGGGAGTAGTTGGCACTTCTTAAAAAAATAAACTGAGTACAGTGTTTCATTTTCAAGCCTGCTCTCTATAAAGTGAGCTAGAATATGAAGACACTTAGTTATAATAAGAAGAAAATAAAATATAGAATGTGTTCCTCTCCCTTCAACCCCAAAAATCTAAATCTTTATTATCTAGCAATGTATAATTAGCTACATTTGCAAAACTGCATTGCTGCATTTGGAAATCCCCGAGGTCCTGGTGCAATTTCTAACAGATGTATCTTTGCTCTTACACAAAGGGGGATAATGGTTTGATCAGCTCTTCAGCCCACTAACCACAAGAAATACATCAAGTTATATATCCAACATCTGGTGATGATATCATGTCCCAGTTTGTTTTCCAATGTCTTATATGGACCTAGAACTAGGTCTGGCTGTGAAGCTCAGCAAAGAATTGCACTAAAGTTCACTTCTTACTGCCTTTTTAGAAAAACTATGAAATATTTTATTGAAATGATAATGTATTTATGAAGTCTTTTATTTAGTGAGCCATTTGTCATCTTTGTTACATGGAAATAATCCAGGTATCAGATTTACAGAAAATATCTGTTTATGTTAGTCTCAAAATTGCTCTGCTGGGGCTTGTTGATATGCTTGATTCTTCCAACTAAGCCCAACTTGGAGCCAAAGTGGGAGCGAGATGACCAGACTTGAATAAAAAGATAGTGAGAGTAGAAGGATTAAGATAAGGAGTTAAGGTTGCAAGGAGGGAAAAAAAGAACAAGCAACCAAGGTGGCAGAGCAGTAGAGAAGGCAAGCTGAAGGGTGCATCAGAGAACTGACAGCAGGGCTAGATCCACACAGGGATTGTTAGGTCACATACTTGCCACTTAACCCAGGTATCATTTAGGCCATCGGTTTTTAAATGCCTAAAAATTGCCACCCTTTTAAACTGATTGGCCTGATTGTGCTAAGTTTTAGGAAAGTGATAGTTGGAACGAAATTAAAGTGTGCAGGTTCTTTTAACACTCAAGTTTGCAGGTATGGAGCCGGGGATTGTTTTATTTACTGTCATTCAGAGCTTCATCACCCTGATCCCTTGGAGTAAGCTGCATGTCAGCATCCCTGCCCTGGCCTACGATCAGCTGCTCTTGCATTTAGAGTGGCCTGGCCTTGGGATAAAGTTGTTCTCAAGTCACTACAGGTCTTTGCTGTGAATTTTCTCTGTGTTCATTCCATGAATATTTAATAGTAGACAACACCTAGTTCTCAGCCTCTCAAATACTCCTCTGCCACTTTACAAGTCATCAAATTACAGTAAAAGCACCAAAAAACAAAGTCTCAGTAGACTTTTAAATTGAGTGTCAGCAAATAGCTGAAAATTAGCAGTAGCATGCCTTTTCCCAGTTATATATGAAGGAAAATGTGAATTCATAGAAGTGATTGTTTTAAAAGTATGGCTAAAGTGTATGCTCAATGCTGCTCCTTGGAACAAGGAATGATGGCTTTGGACTCAATGGCCAATGAAATATAAATCCAGACAGGGGTGATACTTAATACTCAACCTTATTCTCAGGGTGTCCCTATGGGTTAGTGTGGGTTGTCCACTGTTCAGCATATTCTTTTTCATACACCCCATTTTTGGTTTCTTAACTCTCATTATACATTATATTAACTCTCATTATACATTATATTAAGCTTAATATCCCGTGCTGAGTACCTTAAACACAAATATTTATTTAAGGAAGTTCTTCCATTCCAAGACATTTACATCAGAATATTTTCAAATTATTATCCAGCTGGTGTCCTGACTTCTGTAGATTCCTAACACTTGCAATTTGAACCTCTTATTTACCCACAGGCCAAACAGTCACAGTACTCTGTGACCAGTCACTCTGAGCATAAATGAACCTAGATGGACCATAGATAGATCGTGTTTAAAGTCATTAATGATCTGGATGATGAGGCAGAGTGTACCCTCAGCAAGTCTGCAGATGACACAAAAATGGGAGGAGTGGCTGATACACCAGAAGATCATGCTGCTACATCCAGAGGGACCTTAACAGGTTGGCAAAATGGGCCAACTGGAACCTCATTACGTTCAACAAGGAGAAGTGCAAAGTCCTGCTCCTGGGGAGAAAGAAAGCCAGGCACCACTACATGCTGGGGGCTACCCAGCTGGAAACCAGCTTGGCAGAAAAGGACCTCTGGGTCCTGTTGCAAAACAACAGCAGTAGTGTAAAAAGAATTCCAGTGCTGCATGCTGGGAAGGCCAGTGGGCACTACCACACAGATAATGCAAATTAGGACACTAATGCTGTTTTCCATTTGGGGATGTCTGATAAAATGCTGTTCTGTAACATGGAAATGAGAAGAGTGGAAACCCAGTCATACGATGTGTTTCCCCATCAGAAAAGTAGACCATCACAGTGATAATTCAAGGAATTTTCAAAAATATTAAAAAGTTAGACTGCTTGTACCTCATGCATTCTGTTATAACAGCATGCTCGTTCTACCATAGGGTACTTAAACGTAAAATGTCCACTGAGGAATATCACTCCTAGACTCTTGTATGAGTTATGTGTGTAAGACAAAATTCACCTAAGCAGGAAAAAAAACCAACCCACCACCACAAAACCCACCACCTTAACCTGGTCTCCTGCAACTGTAGATTCATCCTTCTTGGCCTCTGAGCAGAGCCTGACAAAGATAATATGTGGTGTTAATAGAATGAAGCTTCTGTTCTGGAATGAGGCTACTAGAAACATGCTCTTTGTGATCAAAATCCAAATCTGAAGCCAAATTTTAAAAGAACAAGAGGGCAGTGCTTAATCCCCATCTAACAACAATTCCTGAGATGCCCAAAGTGAAGTCACTGTAACATTTTGATGTTGCTATCTTTTATATCACAGTAAAAATATTAATGATTTTACTGAACTGTAATAAAACATCTATGCTGAGAATTTTCAAAATAAATTGTAAACACACAGACACAAGAGTTATTAATCATGAATAGTTGTCCTTCCCACAGAACTAGTCTTACCCAGTACTAAAGCAACTTCTTCTTGTGATCCCTACACACTTCCCTGAAAAACAGAAAATTGGTATTTTACAGAAAGGTAGAAAAAGCAAACTGTGAAGTACCAGAGTTGCAAATAAAGGAACACTAATGTGGTTCATACCAAGAGGGTTTTATCTCACATCTTTCTCTGACCATAACTTTAGTAGTGTTTCTCATAAAGCAGCCATCTTCAGACAGTTTCCACAGACAGAATTGTGCCTACTATTGTACACAGTATTTTCTGTAAAAACGTCTAGATGACGAGAAGGTTGGTCTTCTTACTAGGGATATATATATTAATATAAATTTACTTTTGGTGTTACGGCATCAAGCAGTTAATGGTTGTTCAAAAAATTTGCCACAGTGTAGCAAGATCACTGGTGATTATCATATGAATATTATAGTAAAACCACCCAGGCAAATGAGATAAGGAATTTGAAGACTGACAGAGAGTAAGAGCATATCTAGGAAATGCCGTGCTTAATTTTACCTCTGCTCAACTTTTTATAGGGAAATCGCTAATTAAACCTCTTAAATGGAATTAAAACTGTTAATCCCTTTTGGGGGAAGGGAATGAAAATGTAATTCAGGCCTACAAAGACATAGGTATCTTCAGTCAGGAGAATTTGAATTCAGCAGCAGAATGAATTAACTACCCTGCCTCTCATCCTACTCTTCATCAGGTGCATTTACAAAATGGGGCATCTCGGCAACTTTATCAAGATGCCTGTGATGTAGAACTTGGAAGAAAGAGACTCACTGTTGAAGAAGATTGGACATTGCATGGCTGTGGAAGCTCTAGTGTGCTAAGGAAGTGGAGACACGTCTCATCTGATCTCATGTCTGCCTTGGAAAACTTAAGGAAGGAAAGGATGACAACAGGCTGTGAATTCAACATTTTTCAGATAAATTCAGGCCTAGAGGTTGTCTGAAATTCTGATGAAAGATGGACTTGAAGACTCATTCAGCATCTCAGAAAGTTTAACTGATGCTAGCAGTGGCCAACATGCCTGTGTATGTCCTGTCTGACAATGATTTTAAGTTCACTGGGGTTCACTGAATTCTGGGATGTTATATGATGATTTTCAAACTGACATTTTTTCTTCGTTTTAATTTTGGATGGATAATCTGAGGTTCAAGTGACTCAAGGATTTATTTTTCATGGTATAGGCTGACAGGAATTAGATATGTGTAAGTGTGGTCTTACTGTTACTAATTCTTCATATGCCTAATTCCATGTACATGAAAGGAAGGAAGAAAGGACAGGGAATGTCACTTGTAACCCTTAATCTCCCCTGCAGAGTAGCTGGTGGGAAATGACAGGCACCACAATGGCATTATCAGCCACTCTCAGACCTGGAAAACTTTTGTGATAATGTAAGACACAACTTCCCCTTCTCATTAAAAGCTTATGTAGGTGGTGTAAATGGTAGATTTGTCTTCATTTGGTCAACGGAATTCCTATTAGAAATAATGGCGAAGATAGTAGAAATGAAAAACAAACAGGAAAGGGAAATAACACAGAAGACAGAATAACAATAAACTTTCTCTGGGACACAAAAGACCACTGGTGAGCTTCAGAAGATTTTATAAGACTTTACAGAGGCCTTCATTATTATATCTTTCTTACAGATGGGAGACTTAAACATTGAGAGATTAAATGAATTGCCCAAGCACGCCAAAAAGCTAATCCAATAAAACCATCCTGTTCCTTATCTTCAGGGTCATCCTGCCTTCAATTAACTCTTGAGGATTTAGCCAGACAATGCTTAAGAGATGTTTTCCCCCCTTTCTGAATTGGTCCAGAATATTTTTTTTTAGGATCAAGATGACAAATAGTACCAATGTAGAATCCAGCTACTCTGGGGACAGGAGGGCCAGCAGCTCTGTTAGCCACGCGTGTTATTCTAACTATCCAGCAGTCCAGATGGTTTCTTTAGAGCACTTCAGATAAACAATCTCTGCAAACATATTGCAGCCAAACCCTTTTAAATTATCCATTCAAAACACAACCCATTTTGATGTGTTTAACAGGGAAACCTCCTCCTCTAAATTCCTTAACTCCTTGGGCTAACTCACAGCTTGACAAGAAGAGTTGAAAACCATTTTCTCTCTTCCCTATTCTAGTTTGGACAATTAATTCTACCTCTGACATCATTTATATAAAACACATAAAATACAGGATATTGTATACAGACTGTAGAGTACTCCCAAACAGCACATTTCCGCTTCTCACTACACAGGTCTGTGCTGCCTTCAGGTCAGGGAAACAGAATTGTATGAATAGAAAAGCCAGTTACAGAAAAGTGACTAAAATATGGATTTATATGTAAAAAATACCTACGTTAATATCAGACACTGGGAAAAAGACTCCTAATTAGAATAATGCTGTCATGTTAATATCATTAACAAAGGAGTATACAATTTATTAACACAGTAATAGCAACTTATGACCCAGAAAAAAACTTATTTCAAATACTGTAGATAGTTCTTGCACCATAGTATTCTTTTCAGAAAGGATGGAACTTTCTAGATACTGACGAATAAAACAGCATTAAAAAAAAAGAAAAGCAGGTATGGTGTGTTTAGATATGCTGCGATTCTTGCAACTAAGACATTTACTTATTCACTAATTCATTTATTTATGTACTGTGGACTCTACACTTAGATTTTGTGGAAATTTTGCCATGAACTAAACAGATCAACCTTTTCAGTTTACTTCAAGGCATATTCCACACTTTGAGAAAACAAATAGAGATGCTCAGTAACCATTTTTCTCCTCCAAAACCACCTCAAACAAACACTTCCTTCCATTTTTCCAAATATTTCCTTCAAAATAACTGCGAATTGTTGTCTTATTTGGTCACTTCATGATGGTTGTTTGCCAAAATCTCTTTTAACCTCCCTTATGAAATCAGTCCCTGTGGTACCATAAATGTTGTTTTTCTCTTAGCTCCAACCCCTTTGACAGAATATTTTGAATGGGATTTTGGATTCTTTTTTTAGGTGCTGGCTCACCAGTGTCATGTAAGAGGGAGGCATGCGGGCTATTGATGTCACTAGATAGGCAGAAGAAATATAATATGCATTGTAGAAGCAACTACTTGTAACTACTGCAGTCACAAAATACTTTAATTCATAGTAATATAAAATATTTCATAATTAAAATACGCACAATAAAGGGATACCGTATTCAGTGGAAGCTTCCTTCCTGCCTACAGCTGGAAATTCATGTATTCCATAGAGATATTTTAACTAATTGGCTCTCAAGTTTACAAGACAAAAGGGAAGTATGGGGTTTCTGCCTCATTGCCAGAGATTTTATTCAGGGCCTGAGAGAGAAATGTATTCATGTAAGTCATGATCCCATGCATGCTTCCTTGGTGTGCTGTGCCAAGACTGATGTAACAAGCTTTGGGAATCTTCACTGAAGACCAAAATGTGCTAAGTTAGATCTGAGATAGCAGCCATCATCCTGACACTCTGGCAAGCTGCCTAGGAGAATTTGCTATATCTGCTGGGAGAGTTATGGATATTCTCTAAAGAGCGAATGATTTCCTGAAATCTGGCCAAAACCACATAAGTTAGTTTTTACACGGATTTCAATTTCATCTGTAGCTAGGCACTCACAGGGATAGACCTTGTGTAATAAAAACAATCTAGAAAAAAAATTAAAAAATATGCTCTAGGCTTTTATTATAAAATGACAAACCTGACGGTGTCCTGCAAAAGGAATTCCTGTAGTGAAATCCTGCCCTTAAAATGAAGTCATATACTACGCCTATTAATCTAATTAGGAAAGATTTGTAAGTAAATTGGTTATAAATGTTCCTTGGGATATTTCTGTTTTCAGGAACTGCAACTGTAACTTTTGTGTTTATTCTGTTCTGTTGTACTGGGTATTTACGTGTGTAAATAAGCAAGAGTCAGGACAAAGGCCTGGAATGCTACAGAGGACAGGATTTTTTCCTAATAAAAAGATATTGTTCAGTGCTGATCTGTAGTAGACCGACCTTATTGCAACTGATCTCCTGATCTTGGGTCTTAGACACCAAATTCCTTCTCCCTCTTAACACACAAAATCCAGAACTAGAGGAATATTGTTAGATTATTTGGGGTGAAATCTGGGCTCAACAAGGGTCCTTGCTGGGACCGACTGTGTTGTGACAACGACATTACCACATTGGCTTAGCAGAGACAAGATTCCAGCCCTGTCTTTTGTCTTCTGTTAACAGATTTTTATTGGATTTCAGAATGAAAAAAAACCCACCTGGTTGGATGAAGATAGGAAGGCAAAATAGAAAAATTACAGTCTGTTTAGGGAATCAGTTTCTACAGCACTTTTGAAAGACCATTCCTTACTAAAATCTTAAATAGTAAGTGCTTAAGTTCTCCATAATTCCACGGGAAAATTAAAACCCATGATTTTAAAACAGCTGAAATGAGCTGGCACAGTCATTGCTATCAACTTTCTTCAGACCAGGCTTAGCACTACTATCTTGTTTGCTTTGCAGGAATCTGTCAAACTATACCATTTTCTGTAAAGACTGGAATGAACACTCTGGTTTGTATTCTAGTAATAAGCAGTCAACCACTCAATGTTTGGTTCACAAAATAAATGTCTGATTGTTGTGGCATTTGCATTTTGTTCTTCTACTCTAAAATATCCCTTTTATTTTTACCATTTTAAGTAGCAATTAATAAAGCACATGAGCAACTTTTCTGAGTATAAATAATATTCCAAATAATAAATAGTACAGCTTTTAAGGTGGCCATAATGATATGCTACTGCTAATCTGAATGCTTCTAGAAGACAGGTAAGAGGGTTTGCACTGTTTCTAATGGAGAAGCAAAACCATTATCAGTAATCCCGCATAGAGCAGAGAGACACTCCCTTCTACCCCATTGCAAACAAGTAATCATCACAAAACCCACCAAGACCGGTACTTACTTGCAGTCTCAACAGACACACTGAGGCTTGAACGAACTCAGGTCTTCATCTGTGAATAATTTTCCAAAGCTGTGGTGGAGTTCACTGGCACTGGGAAGTTCTCACATCTGCAAACCATGGCTGCTCAGTAGGCCAACAAGGCTTTTTTTTTTTTCCAGTGGTGCAAATCCAACACTAAAATATGCAAAATTCCTGACCACAGCTACAGCCTAATGTAGCCCAAACTCTTTAAACTTCTAATATAAACATTTTCCCCAACCATATTTTTCTGCTTTTTCATAAGTGTGGGCTACTCTTAGTTTAATTTTATTTGAATTAAAGGCAGAACTACAGGCTGCAATACGGACAAGCTTGTGGCCTGAAAGGGAAAGGAGAGACAATATTATCACTAGGAACACACAACCTACAAAGTATGTTACTACAGTGTCAATCCTGACTTTCCCATCAAAGTCTCTCTCTCAAAGCTGTCATACTTTTGAATAGTGTATCAAGGGTGAAGCAAACAGGAGTAGATGGGGAAAAAACAACAGTTACTGCCACCAGGTTTTTTCTTTTGCAAAGAACTTCTCACCACAGAAAGGAAGGAAGATCCCAGCCTTCCTTTATCTTTCCTTTACTTTCTTGCTCTCCCAAGTGTGATCAGTCATACTTGGCTGATTTTTGCTACAAGGAATTTAGGAGAGCGATTCACCTATAGCTGCATCAGAATGTTTATACCAGATTAAACAATTTGAAACCTTAAGAAAATTATTTTCTCTAATGAAAATTAAACTAATTACAGATAAATCTGGATTGCTTTCTAAACTGAGTTTATCTGATCAGTGTAACACAGTGAAATGCAAAATCATGCATGGGGGAATAAAGAATGTGACACAAAATTCGGGATTATAAAATAGATAAATGCAGCTTTAGGATCTGGCTGAATATGAATACTTGGTGTGATTTAGTAAATAAGAGTCATTTCAAACTCTAAATGTGCACCCGTAAAACCTTGTAGTTATCTAAAAAAGAAATAAGAAGCATGATCTACTTTGTAAATAAGTGACACTAAAGGACAGTAAGAGCAGTACAGTAGCTGAATACCTGCACATACATACATAAACTCTTGTAGGCTGAAATTCTTTGTGAGAGTAACCCAGTATTACAATCTACATTATGGTGATGCAGAATAACAATTTAAAAATTTCTGTCGAGTCTGCGTGTCTTTTTAAGGCACTATTCAAACACAAGGCACTGTCTTAATGTAAGAAATGTAAGATGAATTGAGTTTAACATGCTGTGCAGCTGTTAGGCAACACTGCAGTGACTTCTCTAGGTATTAAAAGTCTATCAATCTAAAGCAAGAGGTAGGAGCTATGCCCCTTTTTATCATTCCAAACATGCAAAATCCTTGATCTTAAAAAAGTAAGGATCATAAAAAAAAGTATATTTTGTGAATTTACTTGCAGTTCAAACACAAAATATTAGCTGCTTTTGAGGTGAGATGTGCATTACACTGCAGAAAGCAAAGAACGTGAGATGAAGGCTTTAAAATCCACATTAACATTTGCCTGCATCAGAAACTAGCTGTCATTTTCTGACCTCACCTCAAGGCAGCTATTGTTTGTTATTGCATGAATTGATTGTTGATATAAAAGAAAATCCAGATAATCCTATAGCAATCTTTAAACACTCTCAGTATAAGAGAATAGTCTGGCAACAAGTAAGGCTGTGTGCAACCATGCCAAGCCAGTTCAGCTGAAAGAAAAAATTTATTCCACTCCTACAGTGTCTCCAGTCTGCTGCACTGAATTCAGGAAAGCCCTTACTACAAATTTTCATTTTAAAAAATGTCTTCCTTTTTTGTGACAGCATTTGAGGTTTTAAATAAAAGTGTAGATTGCAAAATAACACAATTTAACCCAGAAGGAGGATCTTCTCACAATGTCCCCTTGAACTGTAAAACCTGTATTGTGGAAATTTGCAACAGACAGTAACAAATCTGGCACCTAAGCATGGGAAAAGGAAAGGAACCCCAGTATGCCCCCTTGGTTAGCATTTCTAACTGGCTGACTCTGAACCCTCCTCTGAAGCATCCCATTCAGGACTCTAATTAAGTCCTTGTTCACCAGCTAGGACCTGCCCCTCTGAGGGGGGTCAGGCTGATTATTTGTCCCAATAAACTTTTTTGTTTTGTAGTCTTTGACTTCATATTTGAGTCCCTTGGCTGTCAAAGCATGGGGGAGAAAAAAAAAAAAAAGGGGATTTTCATTGAAAGAGAGGCAATGCCTCAGATGGGAGTTAGGGGCCCAAAAACCTGCCTTACTACCACTCTAGTAGCTGGTCCAATAAATGGTGAAATTGATTCCCAGTGCCTGGGGACTCTATTGCAGTCTAGTACATGTGTTGCTCTGGTCTACTTAATCAGTTCCTATATTCCTGATGAACTGTTGCATTCCACCTGGAAAAAAATCAGAGTACTTGATGAAATCTTTCTTTTTTTTTTCTCCCCACCAAAAGAAAGTAAAAGCTTCTTTTCCTTTCTCAGGACAATTTCTGATTAGTCTTTTTCCCTCTGGGTACTTTTGTCATGCTAATCTCTATGAAAAGACACATGAAGCACTTTACTGCGCTGATCCTTAGAATGGTTGTGAGCCAGGTTAACAACAGACATCATCTCATAAAGATATAAGTAGGTAATGGGATTTATTTTGGCAAGACAGCAACATTTCTAAAGCATGTGACTTGTGGGAATGTAGTTTTATCACTGAGGGAGGCATCAAATAGACGCAAACATCTTTACTGAATGCAACAATTAGGTTTATTCCTTTATCACAGGAATTGCTGTTCTGTTCCAGTTCTGATTCTAAACACGGATATTCAATTCATAGCTTTTCAGCTAAACACAGCTGGCCAGATCTTCTTGTAATTTACACATATCTGATCTGTACTCTGCTCCGTCTGTTACCAGGCTGGAATGCTAAAGCTCAGTGAAAGGACCATTCATAACACTGCTGGTGGACAGCAAAGATGTTGCGAAAAAGAAACAAAAGAAAAACTATGTTGGAGGTGCAGAGGTTTCCTTGCCATGTCGCAGCAGGCTAAGTGTGAAAAAAGGAAAGAAAAGGAACTATTGCATGGAACTAAACAGCCAAGATAATTGCAAAATAAGTCTGATATTGCTAGGATGTCTGCTTTAAAATACAGTATTAGCAGACAATGCTGCCTTTTCATGCCTTGATACAATCTCCTGATTAGGTACATCCTAATGCAAAGCTGATTAGGACAGTATTAGTAATTTATTATGTGTTTAATAATTTATCGTTTCCCATTAGTTTCCATAACGATAATGTTGTTTCCTTCCATTCAGAGTCTGACAAACTTTCAGCACAAACAAGGTAAGCCTATATATATTTATATTGGTATTTATTGCTGACATATTTTACCTAACAAGCTTTTTGTCCCATATTAGATCTTATATTTTCTTGCACATAATAAAACTCACTGTAGTGAATTCTGAAATACACTTCACTGAACTGCACACTGTAGATGAGAGAGACCATGAGAGGACAGCAAACAAGCTTGCTTTCTACTGGAAATTTTATAATTGGTTCATCCCATATATGCAAAACATTTAATCTATTTTAACAATATAACAACAAAATAAGGCAGAAGTTTTGAGAAAATTAGTCAAATATACCTGCTTTTGATACATTATTCTAATTTCCAAACTAAAGCTATGGAACAGTTGCAACAAGTTTAAAAGTCTCACTGCAAAGATTACTAATTTGGTAAATAGTATAGGAAAAAAAGCATGAAACTAGTAAGGGATTAACAAGAAAACAAAAGGAAAAATATTTTAGATCATATAATGACATACACGATGGCAGCAAAATATTTACAAAATAAAGTTACTGAGTAAGGGAGGTCATTCCCTATAAAGACAACTTTCATTATACTGCAGCCAAATGATTCTTAGCTGTAATCAGCCAAATGGAATAAAATCAATTTACTTGGTTTATTTCAAATATAACTGAATCTTTCTCAAAATATGTCAGCATTAGCCCAAAAGCTTTATTCTAAATGTCTAAACTTTGTGGTTTGTTGTTTTTATAACTGTCAGCAAACTTCTCGGCAATTAACCGTGTTGAACCCTGGCTGTTGTCTTGTTTGGGCTAAGGCAATGTTATTTACTGAAACAAAATCTTCTCTTCAAGTCTCTGCCTGTTTCAGTCTCATGGTAAAGAAAGAAAGAAAAAAAAAAGTTGTTGAAATGTAAATATTTGAGTATTATTAGATTAGGCTTAGGAATTTAGGAACGGACTATGTCTGTTAAAAGAAGCTTGCTGTTTGCAAAAGCAACAGGATATTTCAGCAGCCTGCTGGAAAATACATAGATGAACCTATTGCAGTTCTGCTTTTCTAGACTTGCCTTATGCAATACTCAAAGTCAAATTATACTGAAGCACATTCAACCACAACCTGAAAACGATTCTTAACTCTGTGTCTTAGAGTCCATCTTTAACCACCCCGCTTCACTGTAAGGCAATGATATTGTATCACAAAATGCTTTGCTGTATGAAGTCAAGAAACAGATGAATCTCAGACGGATCTAACAAAGGAACTGGCCCAGTACCCTACACCCAGTGCCTAACACCCCACCAAAGGATGACAGTAACTCATCATGTGTTCAGCAGTAATTCATATCCTGTGATGGAGAAACAAGATGAGGTAAATAAGATCTCTTTTGCACAAAAAAGTCATTTTGAGCTGAGACTGCATGAACGTGGATATCCATTTGTGAAATGATGTAAATAAAGAATGAATGTAGAATCAAGAGCATTGAAAGGCAAGTCATGACTGGATCTGTTTGAAGACATGAGGAAGGTAAGAAATCATGCAAGAAAAGGTGATATATAAGTATTATGTCGTTCCCATAAAAAATGGGGGAAAAATGGTCAGCACTAAGAGTTTTCAAATACACATTGGGGCTAAGAAATAAATGCATTTTTAAATATCTTGTCTGAGTCTACATGTCTTTTTTTTCCCATCTCCTGGAAGAGAACAGTGAATAGATACCTTAATACAATTTGTCACAATATTAAAGAACCTACTGAATCTACATGATTCATTAGCTCATTGCTTAGTTCTCAGAAATGGAGTCTTGGTCATGACAAACTTGCATAAAGTAAGTAATACGGATCTTTGATAGAAGTCTACACACTGAAATCTTCAGCAAATAATCTAAACAATACACGTATTGAGAAGAAATCACTTGGAATTTACTCGGAAATGTGGCCCATTTTATTTTAACTGAAAAGCATTCATTATACAGTGCAAACAGTTCTTTGGTAAATTTACTGATTAAAATAAAAATAACAAAGACTTTGGTTTAGGTAACATCAAAAAAGAAAATAAATATGTAAAATTTGCAACATATTACAGCAATATTCTCACAGTGGATACTGAGGAAACGGTCATCTAACCATTGGCCACTGTTTCAGAAATGTTAAAATCAATGTTGATTCTGCAGACACTGCAATAAAACTGAATTAGTACAATCCATGACTGAGTACATTTTAAACTGTGGATAAAGACCTGTTTTTCCTGAATGGTTTATAAACGGATGGCAGAAAATAACTCAATATTACACTTGTTTAAGCATATCCAGACTCCTAAGCCCATTTTATATACCATATGAATAAACAGTGAACAACAAAGAAAACCTCCCATTTTACTCTGGAGGCTGGAGAAAAGGAACAATCAGATATAAGGTACTATTTTATAATGTATAAATGGAAACTCTCTTCTCCTATAAGCGGAAATCTTGAGAAAGTTTATTTAATATAAAATTGGAATAAAAGAATGCAAGTAGTAACCAGCTGGATGTATTACTGCCTTATTTAACTGTTTAGACAGTTAAATTGTATTTGGTTTAGCTCCGCAATCCTTCCTCTTTGAGGAATTCCTGCTATAGGTCAATGGGAGTTCCATCTGAGTTGGAATTACAGGACGAGACATGTGGTTTGGACTCTCAACAAAAGTCAACAAAATACCAGAGTATCAAAGCAGGACAGGAATGACGACCTCTAGGAACCATATGATACTCAAACATGCTCGCCACACACAATTTCTAAAAGCATTAACATAGAAAATTACATAAGTCAAAACATTGTATATAAAATCAATTAAAATATTCTTAAAAATATAAATTGTAGTTCCATGTGTACCTCTACCAACACCTTTAACACACCATTCACATGTACATATTGCTCCTACCATAATATGAAACGAGTTTCTGTAGTAAGCTCCAAAGATCCACCAAAGTTTGAATGTGTGTCACGGTATCAGTTTATCAAATTAGAAATTATTAATGTTAGTAATCAGAGAAATTATGTGCCAAAATATTATAGTGGAACTCATATTGCTGTGCTAGGTTAGTTATTAGACAGGTATTTGATCTACCATGCAGTAATGAAGTATTCAGTCTGTTTGCCTAATCTGAAATGTTTAAGGTGAGAATGTTTTAATTTTGTGCAGATTTCTTTGATGCTCAAATCTTTGTTCCTTAAATTTGACCAATAAACTCAGAAGTCATTGAACCATGTAACTAAAGAAGAGCTCTGATTCTAGTTAGTCCTGACTTAGGACTTAAGGACAGAGCTATAAATTCTAACATATTAATTATTGAGGGAGGGAATAAATTCTGAATAAACACCAAAAAAAGCTGTAAAATGAGGTATGACAGTTGTCCTTCACTGAATATAATTCCTGGTCAAAAAATGCAGTTTGTTTTCTAAAAAGTACACAACTTTGCAATTCTAGTGTAGACATATACTCTATAATGTTAAACATTTATTAAATGGGAAACAAAGTCCATTGGCAGACCATTTTAACATGAATGATAAAAATATTGAGGTAAAAATACATATGCATTAGATGAAATGGGAAAAAACTAAAAAAATCAAATACCTTGTCAGAAAAAGTAGTCAATCCACAATTAATCATGATGCTTGATTTTGATTGCTCTTTTTTTCAACAAACAGTGCCACAATATGATCGGGAACATATGGCTATTGACAATATGCACAATGAATCAGTAGGAATCTTTGTATACAAAATGGCATGTGACATCTTTTCACATTTTCAAAACAGGGCCATACAAATACATGAGCTGTTCTGAGATCAAGAGAAGCATGCTTTAGAACTGGAATGGATGGTCTTGTTACAACAATTTAAAATAAATGAAACAAACAAAAAAAAAGTTGCCAAGCAATTACATATGTTTTGACAAAAATGATTATGTTCATTTTAAGATCAAATGCTACTCTGTCATGCATGTTTTCCTAGAATGAGAAACACTGTCAATGACATCTGTAATATACATTCTGTTGCTTTTCGTATCTTCCAATTACATTTATTTATACTTCCTTACTAATTCTAGTCTTTTTTGGTTTGAAAATTTTGATTCATTTTGCTCCTTGAGTTAATGAAAGGATGTTGAAAGATGTCATGTAGTTTTCTTTATTTCCTTGCTGGTCCCGATGCAGAAATGATAGTGTGACTAAAGAGATTTCCACGCATAGGTGGGTTTGCAGAACCTGGCCCTCTACAGCATTGCTTTGGACAGCGACCTTGTGTTTTCCTTTTCCCTGCATTTACTAAATAATAACAAAGAGCTAAATATCAAGTCAGACTGGTACTGAAAAGGGATAGTAAACTTTTAATGCTGCTAATTACAGATAGGAAACAAAGTGTTCATTTTTAGACTAAGTCTTAAGCCCAGTCATTTTGGGTACCTAGAACTACCTGACAGTGTTCTTTCAAAGTAGCACCAGTTTGAGTTTGTCTAACCTGAGAAGTTTTACACACAATTAACTTTGACCTGTTTGCTAATTTCCCTTTCGTTAATTTTTGCATTGTGATTACCTTCATGGGCAGAAAATAAAACAATACATTATGATACACTGTTACAGCACCATTAGAATGTTGTAAATCTTGATTTATTGATGTTAAAGACTGTAGTTACCTGGTTTTGCCATCAGCAGGCATTGATATTATTTGAGGAGTATGCACCCTAAATTCCTAAAAAGCAGACTTATGGCTTCTCTTTATTAATATTTTGTTTTAAACAGACTGGACAGCAATCTCCTTTAACCTTCACAGGTGCTTCGCAGTCAGCCGGTGGGCATGATTCTACAAAACAGGTAATCTGACCAACCTGTGCCAGGAAAAAAAGTAACAAAACCACAATATACTTAGCTATGTTTTCCAAAAAAAGAAATACATTTTTCATATTATTGAAGAACATGATGTCAGTCATCCTCTCTAAGATCTTGGCTACTAAGATTAACTCCACATATTATATTTCAGCATGAACTTCTATTGAGAAGGGTCTTTGTATTATACCATCTTTAATGGAGCAGTATACGATTTCATACAATGTTCAGTCACGAAACTCTGGGATACCAAATACTGATACATTTCTTTTACTACCTTTTTTAAAATTTCACTATCATAAAAGAAAATTAAAATCTAGCACGGAGTTAGCTGAGTTCTTACTGATTTTCATGCATTTTAGTAGACTTTTTCAAGAAGTCTCTCACTTACAAGTTGATTTTTCCAGTACAACTATACATCAATGAAAATGGAAATATAATAAAAGTATATAAAGGCCGGATTGAAAACTAGTGTCAAGGACAGGGATAACTCAATAATATAATTTTTTGCACCAAATATCTGAAGATCCATAAAAAGAGATATAATTAGCAACTATTACTGAGGAATTAGCAGGCACAAAACTGGAACTGCTGTTTCAGAAGCAGAACCCTATATAATTTCTCAAAATGGATTTCCACATACTTACTTTGCATTCACACACAGTACAAGGGTCCCTTTTCCAGGTTTCATTGCTGGAATATGATTTACCCTTTTCATCAGTGCAATCAGTTTTACTGAGGCGTGATTCAAGTTTTTTTATCTGAAAATATTAAAAAAGTTAATAACAATCAAAGAAAGGTTTTTATTTGTGCATTTATACTACATAATCCATGATAAATAGTTGTCTGGTTTTTAATTCTTACTACTTAGTTATCGTAATGCTAAAAGACTAGAAATAGGTAATACGTAGGAATCAGCTTTTCAAAAGAAAACTACTAATAGAAGAAACATCTTTTCTAGCTTTGGAATACACAACTAGAGCATACAAAGAGAAGCAAACTACATGTTGACTTATATGGAAAGATAAATCTAAACTTTAAAAAATGAAATGAATGAAAAGGAGGTGAAATAAAAAAAAAAACTTAATTAAAAATGTTTCCTTGGATTTTTGACTATCTCAAATGTCTCCTTAATGATGAAAGCATGGTTTATATGATTAGTTTGTCTTGCTGATTGTGTGCTTCTTGGGAATAGTAATTAGGAAGGCACAATTTTAACAATCCCTCTGTCTTTTTTACATCCAAGGAAGACAGACGAACGGACTGAAATACAGTAAGTATTCACTTAACATTTCCATTGTCAAGATGGGAGCATTGAAGATGAGTGCAACAATGATTAAATAACACCATAAAAGATGGAATCAAGTTATTATGCAAAGAAATATGTGATTTATATCTCTAAATTACATGAAAAAGTTGCTCTGGAGAAACTTAATTATTCTAGGCAAACGTTTTGGCCTACTTTGGGTTTCTCTGTTATGTATGGTATATGTTTTTAAATTCCACTGTGCCCGAGTTATCCTGAATAAATAGTTTCTTTATGCCACGTCGTAAAAGTCTTCTCTAAGATCTAGATCTTAACTACGTTTTTAGCTGTAGTCTGGCGTATTACTTCCTATGAAGTCTACAATTTAATCATAGTTTTACAGATATTCTATACATTTCAGATAGGAAAAAGAGATTTCATTAACTCTGCAGATAAATTTTTAGAGAAAGACTAATCCCATGTTTAGTATACAATGGTTACAACAAGGTTTCAGGTTAAAAAGTCAAGCGGGTCTAATTGTAGAATATTTCAGTATGATTTCAAAATAACATAAAAATAAAAAATAATAACACACCATGTTCTGTGTTGTGTTTTGTTTGAGATACTATGTGGTGGGTTTTGGCTGCACTGGATGTCTAAATATTAAAAACATAAGAGGAGTGATGTTAGGAAAACATAATAAATTAAATCTTCAATTAGAAACTATCCATAATAGCACCTTACCTGGTTTCTGAGGCTTGAAATAGTTTTTTGCATTTCCAAAACAAATTCTTTGAAGTCATTCACTGCAGGCATGTTTGCATTTGTATTAGATGCTGATGTGGCATTACGAAAATATTTACTCTGTTTCACAGAACTGCAACAAATGAATGCCTTAGTTAGATATTCCTCAAAATAATTTTTATTTGGCTAGAAATTTTAGAACACTTAGCAAATATGTAAAAGAAGAGTAACCAGCATATGTAGGAACTGTATGAACCACAACAGCACACGAGCCCCACTGGTGCTGAAGACAGCCTCAGGTCAGGTGACATGTGGTTTACTGTTAATATCACCAGCAACAGAGAATTTCTTCTACTTAGAAAAATAACGTGTGCATTTCATGCAGGGGAACACACAAAGTTGTCATCAGTGGTAGTGCAGCACCACCTTAAATTCACTTAGAAATCTCTTGGGTCTCTGATATGAAGGCAGACAACAGTGAAAAAGTGTTTAAAAATGTTATTTCCAAACATGAAATTCACATTTCACATTCAGATTCACAGTTTCTCCCTCTATATGCTCATTAGCAACACATGTATTTAAATAAATAAAATTTTTAAAGGAAAAAATTGTTTTCATAAATAAATTAAAAGTACTTTTAGATATGAACATATTCCCAAGTCCCATTTTAACTAACATTTGAAATAAATACTGATTACTGCACACAAAATCTAAAGTCTTGTCTATAGCACTTTCCAGTTGATATCTGGTAAGAGATGTACCAAAAATGCTAAATTGTGTTAATCAATTCAATCTATTGATGGGAAACGGTTATCAAACTATCCATGACTGAAAATATATTATTTGGTATCACTTAAGAAAACACGTATTCAAAAACAAGAATAACACTAATTCTTAAGTCACTTATTACAGTAAGATCCTTGAATCCATACAAGCATTCCTATTTTATTAGCATGTCTTCTCCAGAGCTAAGGGATACCCAAAGAATGAACTGGCAAAGAAATCCTCTCTCAATACAATAGGGCTCATGTTTTATAATCTTTCTGCATAAATTAAAACAGCACTTATTGGCACGTGTTCAAGCTACTTAGTTTCCCATAGTTTTTAATCTAAATTAAAGAAAAAGAACTCTTAACAGCATAACATGCCAAAATTCAAGTAAACCAGCTGCTATTGTATAACTAAAAATCCTAATCTTCCCCACCTGCTCAAGTTATTGAAAATGAGAAGAAAAAAAAAGATCTTCTCACCACCAACAGAATTTAACTACAACAATGAGCATGAGAACTGATGAGAATGTTAAAGGACTGAGGTTGTTTAGCTTTATTCATGCTACAAATAAAGCATTGTAAAATTACTATTTTTTAGTCCTACTTAGGACTGCTGTTTTCCCTTGTCTAAAATCCTAAACACTTAAAGGCCCTGTTACTTCAAAATAGCTTCCTATCTATTAAGTGAAACATAATGGTGGTGTTTCTTCAGTGCTAAAACACTGAAACTGAGTTGGTAGACTGCCTGGTTGTCTCAGCCAAGTAGATAATTTTATTTGCTAATAGAACACATGCTATATGGAAAGAGCTATAATTCCAAAGAGTCTCAAATTCATTCATCATGAAGGATTTTCACAAGAAATGTTTGGTCTGAGCAGAACTCATTTCATTTCACTAATTTTTCATTTTTCACTAGAAAAGTTTTGATTCCCTGAAAATTGCAGAGACCCTGTGCAGTCAATTATTTGTGACTGACATTGCAATTTAATTCCTTGCTAACGTATTTTGAGGATTAGGGAGTTATAAACAACATTGACCGTTGCGCTCTTGTTCTCTATTCCTGCTCTGAGTATTTTAGCACGAAAAGCAATCCCTACTATTATTACAATTTTTTATGCTAATGTTATCAATACTTGGTTTCCTCCTATTTCTACAGGAGGACCTAGCAGATCCAGGGAGGAAAGGAAATAATTTAGTTTGGTTACTGCAGGCACAGTAAGAATGTGGGATTCTCAATTCCCCAAATCGGGCTTCATTACCAAGTTTTCTCATGAAAAGCACAGGAAGAACAAAAGGATTATGCTATGTCACTCACAAAGGGTCTTACACAAATTTGAGCTTGAAAAAAAAGTGGTTCAGCAGATATGCTGAAGTGTCAGAATGAAATACATCAATCATAAACTTGAAAAAGCAGACACTGTAAAAAAAAAAGTGGTATGCGCTTACAAAGAAATCATTCAGTTTCATTCCATTTTGAAAACAACTGTTTTTTTCATACTTCTTTAAATAAAAAAAAATAAAAATCTCACCTTACTGTTTTAGACATTTTCATTTTCTTCATGGGCTTGTCCTCCTGAAAGCTGTAATCAAGAGAACGTCTTCCCCGAAAGTGATATGAAAATGCATTAAACTGTCCTCTAGTTCTACAGTCTGAAATTAGACAAGAAATTACACATTATAAACTACAGTATAATTCAGCCGTTATAATATTAATATGGTTTTACAGTATCTTCTGAATTGGCAAAAGCAATTCATACATTCAGTTTGATCCCTCTGGAATCAGTTTGATGGCAGCTGAATATGTCTCAGCGATACAACATTTAAGCCAGCTGGATGCAGAGAATTTGATCATTCACAGACCAGTTTTTTGGTATGAAACAAAGGAATAAAAATTATTTTCACAAATATCAGTGCTTCTTTAACTATTCTTTTCGCTTCTGAAATTTCCACTCTCTTGGCTTTTAACTATTTTCTGCTTTTGGAATGGGGCAGTTACACATGGAGGAAAACAATGGTAGAAAAAACAGCCTGTTGTTCCCTCATCTATTCCAGGCATTATTATTTGTTATTTTTGGCATTTGAAAGAGGATCTTTAATTAAATCCTGGAGAACATTTGCAAACACACTTTAATGGCTGACCAGACCTATTTCCAAATTTGAGGGATTTGAAGGTATCACCAGTCACTTAGACCCCACCATAGAATGAAAATCCCAAGCTTGAGAATAATAATGACAGAAATCCTCTGCTAAGATTGTTAGAGGACATCTTCACAGGATGAAGTACATCTTTCCTTCAGTTCACTTTATTTAGCCTTCCAAACACAGTGAGTATTTGGAAGGAGTCCCATTTAAAAAAGAAAAGGAAAACAAAACAAAACAAAACTGGAACAGCACTTTGGAGAAAAGACAATGAGAAAATAGAAGATTTCTCATTTCTGTTCACAGAGGCTTTAAAACAAAAATGGTATAATTGGCCAAGCTGCAGCGGGAACCAACAGCACGTTCAACTGTTAGAAGCAGAGAGTCTGCTAAGAAAACAGAAGGGAAAGAGAAATACAGAATCCCATGGACATATCCAAGTCCTGTATTAGCAGAATGAGCCATGAGAGCAACTGAGCAAGAGAAGTAGTCATTTTCCCTAATGTTTCGTGTAACTTGCACCAGAAAAAAATTATTCAGAAAGTCAATAACATTTTATTAAGTATTTTTCCAGGATTTATCAGTACCTAGATGGAATACCTAAAGTATTAACACAAGTTAATTTCAAAAGTTTCAGGTCAAGAAAATAGCCTCAAAACACTGTTGAACTGAGCAGCTTGAGAAACAAATGTAAAGTTGCTCTGTGATTATACAAAAATAAGTATCTTGAACTACTTCTAACTATATTGGACTTTTACTGAAATTACACTATTACAATTGCCCTGTTAAGAAAAACTTAGCTTGTCCATGCTTAATATCAATTAAGATATATATAGATATATTTAAAAAAAAGACAAAAAAAGGGAGACTGATTGATTTTCAGTTCAAATCCAATACCTACAAATCATTCTTGAACTCAATGTATCCATAGAATTCTCCTTCCCTTTTTTTCCTTGCAGCTTGTCCCACTCTTGAGTAAATTTATTACCTTCTTCCTATAATAACAGCACCACCAAAGAACTACATGATATTTACTGCCAATATATTGTTCATTCTTCTTGTGTGTTCTGCTGTTTCTCACACAATCTTCTTGCTGCCCATTTAGAAACTAAGCTCTTTCAGAAACTAAGCTCTTTCAGATGGGAACAGGCCACTGTGTCTGTAAGATCTTGGCATGAAGTCGTTTTTGATCACCCGATTTAGTATGGTGAGAAAATGGGTCACACTCTGAAGGGCCACTGGAAAAAGAACTACTTCTGGTTAGAGGAATTTTTTTTCTTAAAGCAATCTGTTGCTTAAAGTTTTCCTGAGTGTCATAGAAATTTTAGTTTCTTTTGGAAGTAATTTATGAAAGGTTTTTGCTATCCTCCTTTGTTTAATAACAGCTATGGTCATCTCACATAATGAAGATATTGTGTTTTGGTACAATAACACAATGGCCCATTGTTTTTTTATTCCAAGGCTGTTTTTTTAAAAACAAAGGTCTGAAATCCTGGGAAGGTTTTATCACCTAAGACCGGTAAATATGAGAACCATATGTTCCGTGACATTTCTGTAGTTTTTAAAGACTCAAATATCTCAACTTGCCAAATGAACAACTCTTGTTCGTGGTTTCATTTTCATGTACAAGGAAGAAGATTGTCACTGTTGAGAGGTGCAGGACAGAATGCTCTACTCTAGCTTTCAGAAAGCCTAAACCAAGAAGTTCATATCTTCTTTTAAATGAAGAACACCTTAGCAGTTGTATTAAATGAGAAAAATGAGCCTAAAGTTCTGCTTTTTTCAGCCTACCTAAAATTTCTGCAAATTAGGTATATCCAGTGCAATTCATTTTCTGCTCAGAAGCTGAATGCTTAAGACCAATGAAATAATTTCTTTTCTCTTATGGAAAAGGTTTTCTTCCAGAAGCTGGGTATTGTTACACTGCAAGTGTCAAGATAATCCATCTGTACATTGAAGCAATGTCCACACCTTCAGAAAATCCCCTATTTCCCACAAGATTTTAAAAATGCACCTATAATGTAAATTGCATAGAAAAAAACCTGATATTTAGAAATATTGAGCACTCTTAATTCCCAGTCAATCACCTCACAAAATCTGGGTCAAGGGGAATTAACTAACAGTAGATTAAACCTAAGCAACTTGAGAGACTAAGGGAATGTGAAGAAAGTTACATATAATGTAACTAAGTATTGTTTCTATTTGATTATACATCAGTTTTCTGAGTTTTAACATAGTGAATTAAGTTGTTGTTACTGTAAGTATTTCTATGCATCTAAGAACTCCTAGTTGTGCCAGTGTGAGCAGTAAAAGAGAGGAGAAACACTGAAAATGTCTGAAATGTCAAAAAAAGTTTTGAGTAGATATTTTGACAAAGCAGCTACTTAAAAATTACACAACACAGGAAAAAGACTTTGCGTTCCAAATGAAGTCCTAAGTCAAAATGGCTGGCTTTGTTATCGCTAAATAGGTTACATCCCTTCACATCATTCTGCACCTCTTCATTTCTTCTGTTCAATAAGACTTTCTAGCAAATGATAAATCAAATAGCAACAAAAAATTTAATATGTTGGTCTAAAATCTGCAGTAATAATCTTCTCAGATTGGAACAGAAACATTTTGCATAAACATTATTTAAACATCTGGGCAAAAATAATGGTATAGAAGGCAGAAGATAAAGTGACAACTCAGACTGTCACCTGCCAGCTGACAGACTCAGGAATTCTAATAATAAAGATGTTCCCTGTAGTTGACCTCGAAGCTCACAGATTGGTGCTACCAAAACTAGAAGGGCCAGATATCGCTGGGAAAGCAAATATTCAGACAATTTACAAAACACGACTATACAAATTGTTAACACATACCTAATCATAGCCTAAACACACTTAAAAACATATCACATCTTTTGATCTGAATAGGTTTTGGATGGTGTGCAGGAAGGTAAAGGAGAACCATTAGGTTCTTGACACCAAACTGAAGCAAATCCAATCTCCCCAGCAGAAAAATTTAAACAGGACTTTTAGAAAGTCCTGTTTAGAAGTTAGAAAGTTTTGCAGATAAAATGATGCATATTTTGGAAAAGAAATATCAAAATCAGTGAGAAAAAATAATTTCAGACAGACTGAAAATCCACAGAAATTTGGAAATTTGAAAAGTAAAGACATTAAGACATTAAGAACTGGCCTGCCCATTAGACTGTGAAGGTGTCAGTTGCATTTCTTTCTCTACTGCCTGCAGTGGAACTCCAATAGGCTGGGATCTTGGATTTGGGAACTCATTCAGGAGTTTGGATTTAAACACAATGAATGACCGCCTATTGCTTCCCTGTTGCTTTTCATTAGGGATGTTTACCACTGGCACAAGACCCCTGGTAGCAAAGGCAAAGCAGTGTCATAGATTTGTAATCATACAGAAATGCTGGTCTATATTAAATATACTTCTATTCAAATAAAAAAGGATGTAATCCTTAAAGTGGAACTTTATATTAGTAGCCTTCCATAGTCTGAATTGTTATTGAGCTCATAAACACTGTCTTTAAATGTAAAAAGATACATTTGAATGTATAAAGCAAAAATAAATACAACGTGGTAGAAGCACAGCAAAAGATCTATGCGAAGAAAAGACATGTTCAGGCACAAATTGCATCATTTTGGTATTTTGAAAAAAATCTTGGTAAACAATCTCAATTGTCACACAAGATCCTGCAGTCTCACACCGAGACAACTGTTAACATTTTAAAATGTTATTTTTCCACAGCATTAGTGCATACCCAGCATTGCTTAGTATTTTCGTTGAAGATGAAAGAGCATAATAAGACATAATATTAGAAGTAGAAGCCAGACAATTATAAATTTGGAATAAAGCACAATTGTTAAAACAAATAGTTGGTGGCTTTCTGGAAACAATGGTTAAATCAAAGATGTCAGTACAGAAGCAACAGATGGCATAATTGTTGGTCTGGTCTTAAAATGCAGGAACTCATAAATATAGATCTATCCTACTGGAAGACATGTATAAATGCACTCTTATTAAGAATATGTCTTAATTCTTCTAATAAAATGCAGTGGGATTTAAACATGCTTAATCATAGTTTGTACAAGGCTGTTTTCCTGAATAGAACAAAAACCCACAATGTCTGATAGAGGAAATACATTGGTTGCTGAGAACCAGTTCAGAAAAATAATCTTCCAAAAATCAGTTTACACTTATGAGGATGACTTCCATCTTGACTGAATAATTTTGTCCTGGGTCATTGTTAAACATAAACCCAAAAAGTTAGAAATTTTATTCATTTTGATTTACAAAAAAAAAAAAAAAAAAAAAAAAAAAAAAAAAAGAAAAAAAGAGTGTGAAACTTTTAAAGACTCACAATGGAAAACATAGTAAATATGTCTTTGTACCTAATTTCTAGTCTTTGTTTTGGTTTGTTTTAGATAATTCATCTCACAAAAATATTCGACATAATATGCTTAAATATGAGGAAAAAGAAGTTTAGCATTTCTGTGCTTTGGGTTCAGCACTGAGAAACAAAATCAATAAGAGTAATCATGACAGCATACACCGAGTACGTTTTAAAAAGCCTTTCTTTTTTTTTTTTTTGTACTAGAGAGCCTGAAAAAAAGAAAACAGCACCAACAGTTTCTTGTTTGGAAAATCCAAATCTTGGATGCTCTCTGCTCAAATAAAGTGCTACAGTAAATGTGCACTAATTCCTCACCATCTCTGAGAAGACAAAGAAAGGTAGAAAGTGAAGGAAACCAGAAGAAAAGCCTTTGTACCTCAGTGGAACCTCTTGTTTTTCTCACCATAAATTAGTAATTCTGTTGTATGTTCTGTTAACTGAAATCTAAGGGTTATCTGGTATTGTTATTACAAAAAGGAATAATGCTCTGCTTTATAAGAAATAAATGCTACTTTACTCAAGAAATCTAAGTAGCTTTTTGTAACTAAGAAGTTTTTCTGTTCTTCATATGGAAAAGTATTTTGACTTGAAAAAAACAGGAAGGATAACAAAACCAGATGTGTTTTTTAACCAAGCTGAAACAGCTGAACATATGGGTCACTTATTAAATGTACATAAAGTGCAATGAGCAGTATTCTGTATTCTAAATTTTAACTTGGGATTATTTTAATTATAAAATAATAAAAAGTATTTTAAATGTGGAGAATGGCTTATTTTTTATTTTAAATAAACAATAATAAATACAAACAAACCAAAAACAAGAATGTATTTAATCTAAAGTAAATGCTGTTCCTGAATGTATGCTGTGTATGCTCTCTCCTCAGAGTAGAGGATAGTCCCAAGTGCCACAGAAATTTTTTTATTAATTGCTTAAACCTGGATTGTCACAGAAAACGTCACAGCTATTCATCAAAGCAAGAAAGCGGTTCAAGCTATGCATACATTGTTTTTTCTTCATTAACCTCTGCACAGACTTCAAAAGAGTTCAGAAACAACAGATACAGATAGGTAATTTTAAAAAGAACATTAGTGATTTACCCTTTCTTTTGCTTGGCAGTTGTCTAACTGTACTGCATCCAGTAGTACTCTCTGGTAGTAACATTCTTGAATGAAAATACAAGCTAGGCTGTTGAATGGCTGAATACTCTAAAGACTTTCCAAAGATAACATCTGCTCTAGAAGGCTCAGTGATAACATAACATTTAGAGAGTCAACATGTAATTTCTCAGAACAGCTTTACAATTTTTCCAAATCGATATAATTCATGTATTTGTGAAACTGTCTGCCAAGCTTCATGAACCATGGCAAAGTGAACTTATCCTGAACTGGCAGAATATGATTTATTTGCTTACAGTAAAGCATTTGAAGAATGATAATTGATTTTTTCTCAATACTTCTGGCATAGTAAGGGTAATTTTGAAGAGACTCTAGAAGACTTTGCATTATAATTACAATGTGTCAAACATAGCTAGAGTTTTATAAGCTATTATGATCTATTTGAGAATGACAAACCTGGTAAATGTTTAAAAAATTCTGAATAACCTAAAAAAACCAACTAAAAACCTGGCAAAAAATTAGAGTAAGACCTGAATGAAATGATATCTGGGGGAAATCATACAAGATTTCATTGAAATCTGAAGTACTTATTTCTGCTATTCTCACACAGATAATTGACATTTTAACCCAACTCTTCCAAGAAAGGACTTTCTTAGACAGTCATTTATTGTTTCAAGAGTTTTGTACTGGATAAGAAAATACAGTAGTCAGTTTAAAAGCTAAATATCTTTGAATTAGCAATATCTTTGAATAGTAACTCTATCTACTTTTTTTCATTCTTAATGACACCTGAATTTGTTCTCGTGGTAAAGTCACACTAGTTAGAATACTTCCTCAGTATTTGCTGTATCTGTACCAGGTTGAAGGGACATCCTCCATCAGCTTACCCTTTGCCCACTGCCTTAAATTCTGAGCTATATCACCAAGAAATTACATCTTATCAAAAGAGTTAAATGGACACTACTGGAAGAGAGGGACCCCTCTCAGAAATACAATCCACTGTTTCTTTATTCATGCATAGAATTTGACAGAATATTGAACAGTCTACTCATCAGGAGTAAACTCAAGAGAATCAGCAGTAGAAAAGATGAGGAATCAGGTATGGATCCTTTCATCATCAACTCTACGAGATACAGGTATCGAAAGCTAGGCTTTTACTAGGTAATTTATAAGATTCTTATAAGATTCTAATAATAAAAGCAAATTTTTTTACAGATAGTAATTTGTAACATTACTACATTGACAACATTGTCAAGGAGGTCTCGGTGTCCATGCAGCTAAGTAAAGCCTCTTTCTGTAGATAGCTTCTTTCTGAAGAAACACAATTCACCCTGCTGTCCTAACTTTTGAAGGAGATGGCAATGAACAAGAATATCTTTCCAGAAAAGGAAGAAAACAGGAAAGCAGTTATGTACACCATGCAATGCTCAAGTCTATGCTACGTTTAGAATGTGTCTATTTAACATAAAATATGGAACAATTGCTCACTTAGCAAGGGTTATGCTGCAGATCTGAGTTTGTAACATCCTAACAAAAACTGAACAACAGTCAAATATCTTCTTAAAATAAAATGAACAGATACTAAACAAAGCACACATTAATACACCCAAATCCATGGGTATACAGACCTTCACAGCAATCTTGCCACATTCTGAGGTCCAGTTTAGGAATATCTTCACAGCTACTATATCCATGTGGGAATTCAGCCACCTTAAAGACATCATGTTGTACCCGGGTTATGTTGTCACCGTTGTCACACAAAACTCTGGCAAGAGATGTCTGCTTGATCTGAGTGAGCTGAGCAGGCGTGAACACACCTGGGTTCTCATACCATAACCTGTAATCTCACAGAAAAGACAAGTTTGCTAGTAAAAAAACCAAAGCACACAGTTTTCCATAGATATTGCAATACTATATTCATAATTAAATTAATTTATCTGTAAATCCTGTTCTCAGCTTTACACTCTGAGGGAGAGATCCAGATGTCAAAATGTAAGCACTTGGTGTCACTTCAGCCTTGCTTGGTGTCATGCTGACACTCTGAAAAGACCCAAGCCTTCAAGAAATCTTTTGACATCTAGTCCCATATCGATGTCTTGGGCATCTCTAAACATATAAAATTGCACTAGACTACCAAGTTTAGGATTTCTTTTAAGGTAGAGGCTTAAATTATCATAGATTTCTTTCTCCAGACAACTTTCCTATAGGTATGAAAAAAAAATTGATAGAATTGCTGAGATTAGAAGAATGGTTAATCTACACCTGTAAGATAAGTGAGATTGTTCAATTTACTAAGGAAAATTTTTTCTGTAAAACTATTTTAATGACTATACTGACTCAGAAACTTAATATATGCTCAGTTAGTTCATTATATTGATGGATGAAACACTGTGGTTTTGAATAATTTATTTTTCTTACATATAGGGATAAAAGCCTGTTATCAATAGAAAATATAAATAATACATTACTATGAAAAGCAAGCCAGCCCTTGTAAAATAAAACATTTTAAGTTACTGTCCAGGATTCGAAAATATTTTACACTATTCTAACATCTAAGAATTCCTCACTATGATATAATTTATATCTTACACAACTATAAAGTTGTAATTCTACAGTGATAATTTTTTCTACCCATTTACACCAAAAATAAGTAGAAGGATCTTCAAACTTTTTGAAAAATCAGTAACAATTTTATACTAAACTTAGAAGAATGGTCAACAAATTTCATTTTACATACTTATTGTATCATTTTCATAAGGCATTGGACAGTGGCCAGTGAATTTCCAAGTACTGGGATCAGAGAAACAGATTCTGAAATTTCCATTCTGACATGAAGTTAGGATCCCTTCAAACATCACCCCTTTTCCCTGCACAGGCACATTTGTTTTCCATGGTGCTAGCAGCTTTGATCCTCTGCCCATTGTAAAGGCTTTTCAAAGTGAGAGTTGCTTTCATTATGTCTAATAATATTTTACTATTTGCTGACATGTTGCTTCAAAACATTTGAATTCTTTGAGCAGCAGAATCCTATTTCCTAAATCTTCAATGTTTTCCTATAGTTTCTAAATGTTGTTTCAAACAACCAAATCAAACCAAAACGGCTTTTGCAGGAAAAATGCAAACAGGCACACACAGAAAAGCAGTATCATTATCCTGTTGTGACAAAAATAGGAATTTTCACCAGCAATCTGGAGCTCATACTGCATATATTTCTCCTTTTACTCCCCCCGCCTCTAGGCATGAGAGCTTTATGTTTCACAGCTTAACTTTTAAACAGACTTTTATTTAAGAAAGTTGTTTTTTAAAAAAATAAATACAAAAAGGCTTGTGTTACTGACTACAGAAATAAAAAAGCCTTTATACTATCTTAAGTAGCAATGTTATAACTTCCATAAAGCAAACAACATTAGATAAAGTCAATCAAATATAATTTCCAAATTCTTCCTCTGTTTCCCTTTCATTAGGTTGGGACTAATCAGTGTAAGTCTTTCTACCGGTATGCCAGGCAGAAAACAGGATTCTGGGTCACAAATTATGTTAAAATGAGGGAAATGGTAATTTTCAGATTCTGAACAATTGTGCTCAAAGCACTCAAAAGGAGATCTGGCTGCTGTAACAATAGCAATCGTAGAATCATAGAATGGTTTGGGTTGGAAGGGACCTTGAAGATCATATAGTTGCAACTCCCCTCACATGGGTAGGGACACCTTCTGATGCATGAGGTTGCTCAAAGCCCCATCCAGCCTGGCCTTGAACATTTCCAGGGATGAAGCATCAACAGATTCTCTGGGCAATCTGTTCTCACCACATAGACAATGAAGAATTTTTTCCTAAATCTGCACTCTTTCAGTTTAAAACCATTGCCCTCATCCTATCACTACACTCCCTGATAAAGAGTCCCTCCAGCATCTCTCCTGATGCCACTGGTCTTTCCTCTTCACTCTGTAGAGTGATGCAGAGGTTCTACAACACCTCAGGTTTTGGTGGAAATCTCTTCCTCCTGCTGGTCCTTGCCATTGCAAGCTTCCATTCTTCTGCATTACTGCCTCCCCACTTCCTTCTGTGTGCTCTTGTGGATGAGTTTTTAGTTGTTGTTGGGCCACGGGCTGTGGGTCCACCACAGACTGCACTTGGAACCAGCTATCTAACTCCTTCTTGGCCTCCCTGATGCTACGCAGCCTCCTCACTCTCTCCTGCAGCTCAATCACCTGCTGCAGGAGGTCCTCCACCCAGGCACACCTTTTGCAGGCAGGTCTGCACCTATCCCTGCCCCGGGGGATGACCATTGCCAATGCTCATAGGCAATGACCATTTCCTTATTTCAGGTACTGTAGAAACTGAAAATGAGAAATTGCTCATAATGTGCATGTAAAGTAATTAAGAACAATTATCAAACTCTGTTCTTTCGGATAACCTGTCTACTTTTAACACTCTTTTGGCGCACAGATTGCTTGTACAGGAATATGTATAAGGGTTATATACACAGAGAAACGCTTTTCCAACCCATGCTTAAGTAATGGAGATGGTAAAACAAAAACAACAAAAAAAAGAAAAAGCGTCTCAACAACCACAATTTCTTTGCCAATAACACAGTTAAATACCAATGAAAGGAGATAAGTAACATCCACTTTTCAGAAAGATAAGTGACTTGAATAACTGATGAAAGAAAACTCATTAAATAATTTCTAGCTCCCAGTCCCATGCTTAAGCAGCACGTGTTGGCTGTGATGGATTTTGGAAGTCAGTATGACATATTCCCTACAAAAAGTAACAGATTTAAAAAATAAATTAATCATAGCTTCTAACATTGCATTAAATCTGCATTCTTCATTTTTTCCATTACATATTGAAATCATAAATGAAAATAAAATGCGGCTTGATTTGAAAACAAGACATTGCAACTGTTATAAAACATCCTCAATTTGAAATTATTTTTGGTTTCTAGGGTATTTTGATTTACCTGTCTCCATCCCGAATACGCCTAAACTGTGTGCTTAACAAACACATCAAAGTTGGCCCCAGTCGGCTCCCTGGAACTAAGTCTTCTGCCATTAGAGCAGGAAACAGGTCTATGTTCAGTGGAGAACCATACAACCTATAAAGAGAAAACCACAAATATTTAACATCAAATATTTTAGATTTACAAACTAAGCAGTATGTGGTAAAAATCAGGACACGAGATACGAACAACTGACAGAAAAAACCCACAGTGATTGTGCTACATCTTTTATGAACAACCTGTGGGTGCATAAGCAAGAAATGCTGCAATATAGGTTGTATCTGAGGGTAACATCATGAGGGTCTGCAAGGCTAGCCCACGATTTCCTTTCTCCTAGTAGCTTTCTTGTGATTTCTTAGAATCATTTCTTTTTTTCCATCCCTCTGTACGCTTTTTCTATTACTGTAGCTTAGACTAATTCTCTGCCTTTGATTTTGTGTAGATAAACAAGGGGTGGCAGGTACCTGAAGACGTATTTTCAAACACTGATGCTCTGAAGAAGACCAGATTACCAGAACTGAATGATGTCCACATGAAAATACAGTGAACAATATTCCTAATTGTTTTACTTTACAGAATGGATGGAACTGAACATGTAAATACTTGCATGAGACTGACATTAAATATGACCTTACACTGAAATAACATTCATATTTAACAGCATTTATAAAACCAAGTATTTAAAATTAATACTTTAACAAATACCTAAAGTATATATTAACTTCTTATTGTTCACAGAGATGTGGTAGTAGAGAAATTATCTCCATGTGGAAATTTTCCACATCTGTTTCCTGATACAGATGGAAGTTTCTTAAAAAATCCCTTTACCCCTTTCTTAACAAATATTTTCTCCTAGATAAGACATTTAGCTAATAATTTTGCATGCACATTTAGATAATTGATTGTTTTTCTTCACCTCAGGCTCACCTGCTAAGTTTCTCCCTGATTTCAGGATTCTTAATTTCATTTTTCAGATCTTCAAAAGTCTGAGCTGAAGAAAGATTACAGTAAACTCTAAAATCATGGTAGGGAGGAATTCCATGATCTCTGCCTCTCTGAATATTCATAGCTGCCAGATCTAAAGCCACAGTACGTGCCATGGAGAAGAGTCTTTCTGTTAATTCTGTATTGAGTAATTGTGATGGGACACGCATCTTACCAGCAACACCAAACAATCCCCTTAGAAGTGGATCAATGCCTCCTTCATTTACAATCCGAAATGGAGAGAAGAATGCCTTATGAAGAGGTAGATGGCCTTGTGGAATAGGTTCAAAGTTCTCATCCAGTCGATACAGAAAAGGATTAATGAGTGTGTGACCAAACCTAAAAGCGGCAGTTGCAAACTCATTAGTTATGCCAGAATTAACACTGGGATCATAACCCTTATATTCGCCAAGCATCTTCATGCCTACCTCTCCAAAGATCTTAGGTAGCCAGTGGCTAAATGTTATGTGTTGCATTTCTGCACCAACAATTTTGCGTGTTTCGTGATATATTGTGTCACCATCCCAGTGTGGATTGAGTTGTAGTAGCTCTGTGGCAATTCTGTTGTGTTCTCTAAACCACAATGTGTGGATGCTGGTAAGACCCAGCTGTTCATTAGAACGCTGATCACCAGCTAAAAAGCAGGGAATTGGGCTCTCATTTTCATCTCTCATACATTCTGTTGGTGGGCCAGTAGCAAATGGAAGAAGGGGCTTGCCAGATCTCTGTACGATGCCCTGTCTCAGAAGACCCCTTTGACTCGCCAAGTCTCTGATTTCTAGTGCTTCATGGTCCGAACTGCCATACACATTGGACGCATCGATGTATGAAGTCAGCTGGTTGATCTGTTCTCGTGGGTACACAGAATTCATCAGGAGAGATGTCATGCCACTTCCACAAACAGGACTGGAGCGTACGAAAAACATACACCGTGCACCGTTTCGAACTCTGGGATCGTTTGGTGGTATCATGATGGAAAAGCATGGAGGATCATTTGTACAAACTGAACTGCAATGCTGACCATCCGAAAACCTGGCCTCACTTAAGGCAGCCACGGTGAGGTCAAGGTCATGGTCAAGGAACTGACCCCACTGCATGAGCATGTGAGTGTACTGGTCATCAGGAGTTATTGTTTCTGTTCCGATCAGAGTAGTTGAAACCAAGCGAGGCATTGGGAGTGCGTAGCCATTAGAGAGCCTCCTGGGTTCAATTCCCCGAGGCAAATTAAATCCGTTTTCATAGACCGACTTTAACAGACGTTCGAAGGCTGTCAGAGAAGCACCCCACATGGGATGCTGAAGGTTGTTGCATGTTCCGTCGTGTGTCCTGTACTTCTGGTGGAAGCACATGTCTGAGCAGTTGTTCACTCGTCGATGGGCTGTGCAGCCTGAGAGATTAGCTATCAGATTCAAGTACTGTGGGGATACAAGGTCATTGTAGTGATAACCTGAAACCAGAAGAGAGACAGAGAGAAAATTAAAGACTTCATAAACTTACGGTCCCCACAGACCATGGATTTATTTGAAATATTATTTTAGCATATTGCATTTCCCACCAGATTGAATACCTCTATTGTTTAAAAAGAATGTATATATATTAGATCATTTAAGCAACAGCCACTATATGTCAGGAGGGAACTTTGTAAAATGCCGATGCAAGTGCCACTTTCACAAAATGTTTACAAAAGGAGCTCACTTCCTATGTGGTCACTTAAGAAAGCACAGATATTTTCTGAAATAAAAGCCTCATCTTGAGAAAAATGGGAAGTTTTTCCCCATGTGACTAAAAGCATTTAAAAAGCTCTCAGTAAAGTTTACATGGATTTCAAGACTTTCTCTTTTGACACTTAATAATTCACTGGATGTTATTGTTTTGTTTTGCTTTATTATTGCAGAAGTTGCACAATTTTAAGAAAAAATAAATCAACAAGAACCACAAAGGAAAATAATCACAGGCAATATAGCTAAACATAGGAGTGATCTCTAGGACAATTGGTGTGGAGTAACTCACATTTGCATTGCCCAGAATTAGCTTCTTGACACGGGTTTCCTCTTCAATCCACACCATTCACCTCTGGGACTACAACAAACCCATTGCTTTCCTGCATTGTTTTCCCAGTTCATAGAAGAATAATATATATAAAATATATACTGCAATCCATTAGAATTATGTTTTTATAACTTCAAACTAAGGTGATGTGTTGCATGATCTCTGCTGTGGTATGATGGCATGTGGAAGGACTGAAGACCGTAAGACCTTCTAGTACAGTGTTGAGTGACTGCAAATAGCAGAACAGTAAGGCTGCACCCTGTCCATGCTGCACATTAGGAGTCATTCTAAAAGTGATTTTTTCTTAGAAACATTTGGGCTTCACTTCAGGAAAAAAACATTAATTTAGACTATATCTACCTTGTCAACCTGTGCAGACCAACAGAAATGTGTCTGCAGAGTGAAAATTTTGATGCTGAGAAAGACATCCGTAGCGTAATTCACTGTGCAATAGGAGCAGGTTTCCTTCGGAAAAGCTTTACTTTGCTCTCTCGGACTGAATGTGGCTCTGGACTACATTTTTCACATAAATTGAAAAGAATCCACACTGTTCAAGACCATACCACAACTCACACTGAAGCACAGAAAGTGGGCACAACGGGGAGATTCACTTCAAATGGGCTGTGCTGATCCAAAGCATATGCACACCTTGAATGACTAATGGACATACAGTGTGGATGAGTGAGGTTCCAGGATCCAGGAGAGAGCCCAGGAGGTAGAATATTTGGCAGTGTAGACGTACTTTTTTTAGCCAACTAGGAACCGTCATACACCACCGTGGTTCTTGATATGGAAAGCTTGCAGTCAGGAGTAAAACCAAACAAGCAGAATAAAGGCAGAAGGGAAAAAGGAAATGAGTGAGTGTAGAGTGGTACTGTGTTCCCACAGGCACATGGGGTTACCACCATGATGGTAATCACTCAAGAATATGAACTGAACACAGTTTTGCAAGAGGTTGGTGTAGGGTAATTGCAGTGGAGAAATCTTCCTTTTAATCCCAGTGTGCCTGCAAAGACACTGACGTTCATCTACATTCAACACATAAATGTGTGCTAGACACACTGCTGCTCTCTGCCAATTTCTAAAGTGCAGGGCAATTCCAGACAAACCACCTAAAAGCCCTCTTTGTCTTTGCCTTGAAAAGGCCTGGAATGCTCATAGCTGCTCCACTGGGACAGGACCTGTGCTCAGTCAGGGGACCTACATTTTCTCAGCCTCAGGCTACGTGTCCCCCAAGTATTTTACAAGTCAAAGCAAGGCAGAGACCAAGTGTTTTCGTTACACAAAACTAACCTGTTCTTGTAGACATACATAAATTACTTTATAGAATACTCTGGACAAGGAAAAAGAAAAATAAACCGCAGAGTAAAACTAGTAAGTGCCGCTGGGTAATGCAGCAAAATACACTCTTTGAGGCTACTATTGACAACACATTATAATATGCTGGCTACTAGGGTGGTTTAATTCTAAAACTACACCCAGAAAACATAACTTCTTTATAATAACACTCCTTTTAAAATTCTGAAATCAAGTTGTGAACAAAACTTAACTAAAAGTTTTGGGTAGAATGACTTTCATTACCAATTTTAAAAAAAGGGTTCAGCTTCTCTGTTTAGAAGTTCAAATTAGAAATGACATCTCATATATGAAATAGATTCAATGGTTTTCTTAGCAGAGTGGAGACTGCCATGAATGCCAGTTTAATATCTTTAACTACCCCTTGCATTGCAGGCACTAACTCTGGCTCTGCTTTCTAAAAGGCAAGGTGCTGAGCATTTCCAGTGCTTAAAAGCTGGCTAGCTCAATTCACATAATAGTAGCTTTTTTTTTTTTTTTTTCCAAACTGCAAGGAAGATGTTTCACAGAGTCATAGAAATATTGATTAGAAGGGATGTCTTACCCCCACCAAGCTCCTGCTCGAAGCAAGGCTGTCTCCAGCACTGGATCCCTGTCTAGTGGGCTTGAAAACCTCCAAAGACTGAGTCTCCTCAACCTTTCTGGATAAGTCGTTCCAGTGCTGCACTGGCCTCCTGGTGAGAAAGCGTTTCCTAACTTCCAATCTGAACCTTCCAAGCAGCAATTTGTGGCATTCCCCTCATTATACAGTCTGGCACTGCAGAGGAGAATTTGGCTCCATAGTCTTTCCTTGGGATGTTCCAAGATTTTACATTAAAAACATCTCTGAATGGGAAATTGTCAGGTTTCTCAAGTGTTCCCAATGTAAAAAAGTGCTAAATACCACCTTTCATTGGGCTATGCATTTTGAAATAAAACCAAATAAGGACAAATAGGAGTTTTAACATCTGAACATTAGGCTATTTAAATGAAAACAGATTTATTTTACTATTCAAGTTTTCCTAAAAGCCATGTTTCTATGGATTTTGTGGGGTTAAGAAGCAAGCTCCAGTTGTGAACAGAATTTCCAGTATCACAGAAAGTTGCCTAATTCTGTGTTCATTAATTTGTATCTGTATGCTTTAATGCCAATTTTTGGTAAACTTTAGGTGATTGAATTTCACTATGACAAATCCTAGTGAAAAGTAGTCAAGCAATTCTCACACATCAGTTTTCATATATTCCTAGTATTATATTCAATATGCTTGCATATGCATCCAATCAGAGAACCGCATTAAATCAGGCTACTCTAATAAAACACAAGCCTTCAAAGAATTCTGAGTAAGTTTTTGAGGTAAAGTATTCATCTCAAATTATTTACTCAACTCTAGTAATGAGTAACAAGTTTCTTTTAATAGGAAATGTTACAGTACTCCACAAAGCTTGCAGTCTTTGGTCTTATAAATACCTGCCTAGTTCATGGTCAGAGTTAAAATTTTTCGGAAGTTACAATAAATACTCAATTATAAACATCAAAAAGAATATAATAAGTAAAAATATTTCCTCTAGATTTTCAGTGTAGCTTTTGGCTATGTCTCAAGTCTCAAAAGCTCTCCTAAAACTATCATTATTTCCAAATGCTTCAGTCCTGTGTCTCAAGACTATCCACACACATCTACACACATTAGTTATATATGCTTCAGCTGGACTTCATGAATTTGAACTTGGACTTCAATAACTAAACCTCACATTTTTCTGCTTTTTATAAAAAGCAGGATAAAAATGTATTTCTCATTACATCTGATCCGTGTTAAGGAAACAATTAGCTTAGTTTGATATGCACTTAAAGAATGAGCAGCAAATAATTCTTTGAATACTATTGTGGTACATGCAGAAACCTTGGTTTGTAAAGTATACAAATCCTTCTTGTTATATCATCTTTTCTCCTTGCCAAGGCACACTGACACTAAATGGATGTACTTAAAGAAATATGAATAAAATACCAAATGTTTTTAACACATAATAGAAAAAGTTGTACTGCGAGGAAACAATGGTCCTAATCAATTAACACACAGGAAATTAACAAACAGAACACATTATGCACTGCCATTATACCAAATTTGACCAGTAGAAGCATCTGAACATGAATTTTTCCCTAATATGTCAATGTGAGAAAAAATAAAACACTCAGAGAGCTCAAACTGAGTTACACCACAATGTAGCAATGTGCAAACCAAGGACTGAATTGGGCAAACACATATTTGGAGAAGTTTTTTAAAGTCACATGCTCCACTGATTTCAGTGTAATGGTTCTGTAGTTGGGACCCAGACTGAGAAAACATGTCTCTCTAAGTATAATGACTTAAGAAGGCAAATACACTTCAACATAGAAAAATAAGGAAAGAGTACTGACTTGTTCCATTCAGGTCAACCATTAGACCATCTTGTACATGATCTTGAATAAGCTGTAATGTCCTTTCAAATATTTCCCCAGCTCTTGCTTGCTCAACAGTGTATGGATCCCTTGGGTATCGAAATAAGGCTAGCAAATCATTTGGAGAACGAGGACGACTAATAGATAATTTGAAAAACAATAGTAAGCATACACAGGAGTTACAAAATAACAATACTACATAAATCATGTAAATGTTCAACAACATGATTAATACATACCTTGGTTACTCATCTCAATATGGAAGGCAAACAAAAAAATTTAATAAAATAATAAAAAATTAAAGATTTAGTAGCAATTAAACATTAAGTAGCCTTTTAATACACATTGTCTCAGCAGAAAAACTGCTGCAGTAAATAGAGATCTCAAGTGTTTAAACAATACAAATCCTTATATGCTAAACTGTCAGTATTGCCAGAACGAACCAGATGTTAACAATGTCATTTACATAAGAAAATGGCTTCTTGCTTAATAAATGTTCCATTATTTCTAATACACACAAAATTAATTTTTACTTCCTAATATAAAAAAAAGAAGTGGATACCTGTCAAACAGATGTGTACGTGTTGAATTTATTGCTCTGTCAACAGTCGCAATTGCTTCCACAATTGATGTTTGTACAAAAGGATCTCCATTTCGGCTGACATTAGGAACTACAGAAAGAGGAATTCACATGTTATTGCAAAAATGGCCACCCACAAAAAGATACTCCTATAAATCGGAGTCTAGACACGACATCATTTCAGTTGTACAAAGTAAACCCCTGTTCTTTAACCATTAGTTCGTCCAAATATAAAATCCTTAACCATTTTGGAATTCTATCAAAGCATACTGCAGTAGAGCAAAATTAATTTAAAACAGAAGCTAATGTAAATTTAAAACTCAGCTTGCTTAGAATTCTTTAAAAAAAAAATCATGTGAAGATAAGTGCATACAGCATTTAACTGTCCATTAATTAGTCCTATAATTTCAAGTAAAAAATGACCAAAGAAAAGATGAGGGTTTTTTTTCTGGTGTGGTGTATGATCAGCATTCAGGTGTTGATATCAAAAGCCTGACCTATATCCACTGAAATCAATGCAAGTATTCCTTTTGATTTCAATTAATAGTGAACTAGCAATGAATTCTATGTAAAATTTACAGGGTTTACAGAACATGTTACAACAACTGGAAAATACTAACAAACTTAGTTTGCCTTTTAGAATTTATGCATCACATAAATTCAAAAAAGATGTTACAAAAAATTAATAAAACACCAAAAAAAACAACCCAAAGAATTTTATATATGCCCAAATAGCTACAGTAAATTAACATTGTTCCTCTCCTGAGCTTAGTCTAGTAAGCAACACACATTAATTTTAAAGGGCTATAAATATTTTACTTATTTTGGTCACTACTTTGTTTTCTACTTTAAAATTATCTAGCTTTTTAATACTACATTAAAAATCACACGCTTCAAACCTATTTAACGACTCTGCATAATACTGGAAACTCACTAATGCACAGGCCCATTCATCTGCCTTTTTATGCATTACTCAGTTGCAGCTGGATGTTTGTACAACGTATCTAAGGCTAATAACCTTCCTTTCAGTCTAAACCAAGAACTACCAGATCCAGGGGCAACAGCTAACAATTTCCAGAGTGTGTTTAGATTGGAAAAGTCACACAGGAAGAAGGGTAAAGTAGGGAAAAAGTCCAAAGCAAATAGACTGGAATAAAATCAGCAGATGTACAAAATCAGCTGTCATAAAAACCGTTGTTTGCGAGCTTTTCATGACTTTTTTTTCTTTTTTTTTTTTTTCTAGGCAATATTTCATTATTCCTTCATAACTGGCAGCTTAGGCTGTGTCTATATGAGGTTCAGAGTCTAGACCTGGGTAATCAAACCTGACCATCTATAATGTCAAATTAAACAGCCCCTGGCACTCTACAGCTGTAGCTGAACCCTCTCGCTGCCCTGGGCTGCTGACAACATACCCCCAGCATCCGCATCGGGGTAACCCTTTCCACAGTCCTTGATGGCAACAGTCCCTCATCCAGCCTAATTACCAACTGTCCTCCTTTCTTGGCAGCTTCATTTTCATAGCAACCATACAGAAACATTATCAGATAAATAACTTATTTTAAGGGGAAATATCATTTACAGGTTTGCTACCCTTATTTCAGTAGTTGCAGAGAGTGCCTGTGTGCCATGAACCATCTTAACACTGCAGACTGTAAAAATGTGTTGGCTGGTTACCCTCCCCTAGCACTCTCTACGATAGATGTAATCTTTAGATACGTGTTTTGCAGAGCTCTTTCTGATTAATGGTACACGTGGGCTGAATCATAAACCTTGGTCAGATGTTAACTATACTGTATTTTTGTGCAGAGTATTTGCTGCTAGTAGTTCTCTTTTTAGGCTGATAAATATTAAAAGCTAAAGCTCCCTACAAGCCTTTCACACAACACCTATTTTTTTTTTTTAGGGCACTTTTTTTAAATCAACAAAAACATAATCTACACATGCTCTGACAACACTAAATCCAGAGACTTTTACAAAACAACAGAAAAGGACAGAAGAAAATGGTAAAAGAAAAAGATCTTTAAAATATTATCAAACATGGCCAGCAAAACCTGCCCCACCTCCCAGCTTCTATACGTTTACCTTTATTCTGTCTCAATATTAAGATATTTATGCATTAGGAACATCCATAAACATTAGCTTTGTTTAAAAGAAATGTTGACACACAATTTTTTAGGCATTTCTGGCTATGCCATTATTAATAGATAGCAAGTAACCAGTACTTGAAATTTGTCTGCTTGTCCTTCTTTCTTCTCCGAAAGCTTCATTTTTATAGCAACCATAGAGAAACAGTATCTGATACCCCAGTAGTTTTAAGGAGAAACATCATTCACGGTTTCAAACTGAATGTAGATTAATTAAGGGTAATATCACTAATGTTAGGTTTATTAGTGCTACAGTTCATGAGAAAAACAACCACATTACAATTAAATACTGCAGATCAGCTAGCACCAAGTTTTGTAGTTTGCTAATTTCAGCAGATGAGAATAAACACTAAGGGAATGAAACTGATTTCCATGGGGCTACAGTTCAATTCATGGTTCCATTTCTCAGAGCTTTTATTGATTTGAGAACTGGGTAGTTCTTTTCTTTTTTTTTTTAACAAAACGAAACTTTTTTTGTATGCACCTCCAGAGGTACCGAGATAACTGACTTTTATGGACTTTCTTTCATTTGCAGACTTCATGTATGTGGACGAAATCTTATTATTGAATGATTCCCATTTAGTAGGAATGACATTGCAGTCCTGCCATTTTTCTCTCAGAAATCATCTTTACAGATTGAAGAAATATTATTTTTGATAGAGGAGGAGACAGAGTGACAGTCTACTAAAAGCAACTTAAGCCAAGGAATGTCATAGTTTTATTGAAACCATGTGATTGGTGTCATGGTAATCAATGCATTAGAAAAATCAGTGACATGTATGTATGAATTTAGTAAACAAAATACAGAACATTAGACATATCACTGGGAAATAATATTCAATATGTTAAAGAAGTCACTGCTCGATGCTCATTTTTCAATGATAGAAAAATACTCTTTCACATTTTATACTGAAAAACAAAAACAAAAATAAAATCATAGTTTCCTCAATATTTCCATCAAAATGAGTCTGAAAAATCAGCAGTTTTACTCACTAAGTCATAAAAGCATTTGGGTCAATCTGTGTAACAAAATTATTTCCTTAGCCTTGCTTTATTACCAGCTATTACATATTAAAATTGATAACTATTATTTGCCATTATTTCTTTCAAATAATTAGAACGATGTCCAGTATTCTCCTTTCTGTTCTGTTTTCTCCTTGAGCTTCTTCTAGATCATGATGACTCTCCTGAATTCTTTCACAATGGTTGCAGCCTAATTTTTAACCAAGTGCTGTAAGTTCCCATTTAAAGATGCCACAGGACATTTTGTCAAGTTATAGCTAAAGATTAGCCTGTGTATTCAACTAGCAAATAGGTCTAAATAATATCTCAAGAGGAACATAGTGTGACTAACTGGAGCCCAAAACGTTGTTTGTTTTGAAACTTAACTCCTAGAGACATTTTGGCTGACATATTCCCATCTTACTCACATCTGTGCAGATAGTTGCCTGAATTAAATAATAAAAGAAAGAAGTTAACATTTGATTAACTTTTTTGCCTCTTACAACTTAAGCAATTAGAATAAAACTAATAATCTAACTCATACCTCTGATTCATACACCTTACCATTAACACTAAGCACCATACTAACAGAGGAGTATCCTATGGTATTCCGGGCAACACATTCATATCGACCTTCATCAGCTGTTCCAACATCGCGAATGGTAAGAAATCCCTCTGGACTAACATGAAATTTTCCACTCTCAGTTACCTGTACTCCATCCTGCAGCAAAGCACAATGTTTAGTTATTCTAAGTGCTCTTTGGTTTGAAACTGGAATTTTTGTCTTCTTTTTCTCTTCTATTTTTACATTTTATTTTATATTTCTATTTTGTATGCCAAGATAATAGTCAAAATCAGTTTAGATAAACTCATATAAAAAACATATAAAAAAAACTCACACACTGTTATGTTGACAGGAGGACTTGCATGTAGTTCTAAATTGTACAGTGTGTTATGAACTTTTAAAAGTACTCATTATTATAAATCAAAGTATTTTAATAGTTATAGGTCATCATCACATAAAATTTAAGACCCAAAAAATAAGATAGCACCTCTTGAGAACAAATATATTTGATTTTATTCCAAATTAACCAACTAAAAAACATCTCAAGAGCTTTATATGTATCAATTCTTCATGTGTTATGCATTTAGAAGCTATATAAGGTATATAAATGTACATTTTCTAATGCTCATTAATTTAAGAGAAGAAGATATTCTGGAAAATTGAAGATCAATATTAGCAACACAATAAATCACTGGTAACTCTGCTAATAACTCTAACTAAAAGTTTGATATAACAATTATATTACCAATGCAAATCAAAGTGACAGAGAGGTTACCAAAGAGTTGGAACCGAAACATGTCCTGGTTGAAGTGTCAACCTAACAGTGACAAAGGCTCAGCAATACAGTATTTTTTATTGCTTTACATCTATAATATAATTGAAAGTGTGAATATTAACAGGATATTCACACAGAAATGTCACTAAAATAATAGGCTTTTTAAGGCCCAAATGACGAATTTTAGCTGGTCTGTATAATGATTTGCATAACCATATATATTTTTATATATATATAAAATACAGGTTTGGGAACTATATACATGCTCTGTATTAAAGATTTGCTGATCAAACTTTCAAAGATATTGCTTTCAGACACCAGAGCAAGCAATAATTTGAAAATGTGCACTTTAAATAGCGAGCTATGAAGAGATGGAAAGCCACTGCCTTTTTGCAGTGCCTTTTTGCAACCAAACAAATATCTAGTACCTTGTTCCATGTAATTACTGGCTCCGGCTCTCCTTGAGCGCTACATGGGATCTGCACGTTTGTGCCAACCTCCACTGTCATGTCACTGGGAACACTAGCAAATACAGGAGTCACTAAAAAAAACATTGAGAAGAAATGAATACAACTTGTGCAAAAGATGAACTGAAAAGAGGTCAGCACTGTTTTTATTTCTTCTGTTACCCAAAATTTCATAATCTCTAACACTATTCTGTCTGCAAGTTTGTAGTTCCTTCTAAGTTTGTCTTAGAAATAAAATTCCTTATTCCTGGTATCTGCTTCAGGCTGATTTTTAAGTACTCTTAACTTCTAACAAAACTTGCTAGCAGTCAAAAGCACTAAAGTTCCATAAACTTAAAGCTCTGAAAAAATTTTCTGTGAACAGCTAAATCTGAAAAAATTCACCAGAATGAACATCCCATCAACTTCTGTCAATTTTTTTTTAAGTTTTATTTTTTTAAATAACAACAACAGAGACTACTTAGCCAAACTTTCCACAGCTTATTCAACTGGGATTCCCCCAGCCCAATTTACTGAGATGCTAAGCCTTCACAGGGCTCCTAACCCTCTGCCACCAACGGGCCTTCAACATCAAAAAATCACCTTCAGTTTCAAGGACACAGGATACACAGTTATCTTAATCCAGTGTGAAGAAATTCAATGCATTTTTTAATCCTCATTTTCAGATTGCTATCCAGGCACTCGATATCATCATGAGAAGCATAAGCAAGATTAAGAATTGTATTTCTGCTGTAACATATCAATATTTTGGGGGGAGCGGGAGGGGGCTGCACTGTTACAGAGAAGTATTTGGCCACCTAGCATACATTTATACCACCAACCAAATTTGGCCCTGATGTTGTTTGTATGCAAATGGCTATCAAGAAACAATTTCAAATAAGGCATCCGGAGGCAGGTGTCCAGCACTGGAGGTAAGAGAGTCTGGCTCTGTGGATATCAGCTGTGTCATACCAGCAAACAGACCTGGACCATTACTCTGTATTCATTAATGCAGATTGACCCACAGTGACCACCGACTAGACATTCCTCAGATGAAGAGTCCTTTTGTCAGAAGCCCAGAAGAAAAAGTCTTCTCTTCTTGCACGATTGAAAATAGCATTGCAATGAACTCCAATTTCAGGCTGTGTATGCAGCCTTCAAGCTTGTATTTACTATCTATTGGTGACCGGATTTTGCAACCCGAGTTACACAGAAATCATTTTACTAAACTTTACACAAGCTCAGCCTAACACTGCTGGCTACAAAACTTTTTAAAATTGAATTTTGTTTCATGGACATTTAGTCAACAATTTTATATAGGTAGAAAACCCCTCAGTTTTGACAAATCAGTCTCCCAGTACTCCTCTTAACTACGAAAAATCAATGGATTTTTTTTTCTGACAAACATCTAAGCTCAGGAAGACATTTGAACCCCTTATACTAAAATGTTGTTTAAAATTAGGTCACTAACAAGAAATGCTTTGAATTAAACATTTAATCTCCTTGAAATTGGTTAAACACGAAAATACTTAACTAAATTATAAATATTAATATGATTGTGATTAATCCTAGAAGTAAATTACTTAGAACTTACTTGAAGAAAAGCATAAGAAAAATGGTCTGGGTTTTGTTTGTTGTTTTTTTCTGTCAGCTTATTTGAAGTATAAGGAATGATTAAAAAATGATAAAGAAATCATTGTGAGTGTCATTTTGCTGTTGTAAAATTGTGTTCTGTCTCTGGACTTCCAAACATTATCTTAATATCACTATTTAGTTACTGTTATTTTTTTACAAAAGAATAAATCAATTAAACCTCCTTCATAGAAGACAGACTGCTCTAAAGGAATGATACTCAGTATAAATACTAAGTATCCATTGATGTTATTTAGTAAAAAACACCTGGAATCTAGAAATAGATATAATGAGAATAATGATGAGAAATGTGTAATGTTAGCAAGACCCTCAAAGTCCAGTTTTTTAAACAAAAAAAGATATAGCCTCATTCTAACAAGCTTTTATCAAAAATGCCATAATAAGTTGTAAGCTTATGTAGTTGCCAACTGACTTTCAACAAAGCCTACCAGGGCAGACTGTCCCACACGCTCAATTTATAAAAACGAAAAATAAAACACTTTACAATTCAAAATCAGCAACTTAGAATCATTTTAAAATGCAGAAAAAATCCAGAACAAAAACCTAGCAATATTCAAGCTCTGTTTCAAAAGCTTTTTTAATAATAAGCAAAGATAAACTACTTCATATTAACCTTTTGTGCCATCAAAAATAATTCAATCTTACATTTTAGGAAAAAAAAAATTCAAACACAGTGTTGTGTATTTTAGTGTAAGCTTAAATATTTTGTGGGGTTTTTTTTAGCAGCTGCACATGGAGAACATACCTCTAGGCTGTACGGTCAGGTACACAACAATTCGTTGGGATCCGATAATATTGACAGCTTGGCATTCATACTGTCCCTGGTCATGAAGAGCAACCCTGGAAATCCTTAGGGTTCCAGAGGATAGAACCAAGTGTCTTCTGTCAACAGACAACTGGCCTCCTGAAACACAGAGCAATAGCATTTGTTATTTATAGCAGTGCAGAACAAAGTCCCTTTGTGTCAGAAAAAGGGAAATCCAGAAGATTTTACATTTGATACAAATTGGAAAAAAAGTCTCTTAAAAAAAAGGAAGTTTGAAACCTTTACTTCTCAGAAGATAAACATGCAAAGCAAACAAAACATACGTATGCACACAATCATAATCCTGATCTCCTCTCTGTTTGAGGTAGAAATGAAAATTTTCATGTCAAGAGCATGATAAAGCATCTAAATGCGAAGGCATCATAAGAAGAGCAGCAGCAGCTATTACTGTTCACTTCATACAATTGCCATGTGTGTAGGACGGAATTCATCTCATCTGTCTAGGCCACCTACAGAATCCATAAAAAAATGCACACAGCTGTGAAAAAACGGATTATAATAAAAATTATATAAAAAGTACACCACTGCCTGTACCCTATTCTTCCTTTCTGGACTTTTCATTTGAAGCGATCTTGGTAGAGGGAGAAACAGGAACATTATCAGCACCAAAATGACCAAGACTTTGTTAAAATCTGCTTTATCTACCATAATTTACACTTTCCTAAGAGTTGTTTTGCCTGCTAGAGTTATTTAATTTGATTTAGCCAGAATATTACTTAATAATACATCCATTACGGTATTTCTTCCCACTGAATTTGGCTTTAATGCCTTTATAGCCACAACCTGACAAAACAGTCAGGAGAGTACACGCCAGTGTTCCTGGCAATCCACATTAAGTGGCAAAAATGCAGTTATACTGACACCAGTTACAGGTTGGACTGTTGTGGTTTCTAAAGAGAGTACATCTCACTTAATTTCAGATCTCCAGTTAATGATAGTTATCTCCGTTTCTTCTACAGTAAACTGGCAGTGGTAGGTGTTACCATATTTGGTTTGTCTCATATTTCTTAAACATTTATTATTAGGAAGCTATTATAGTGTCATATATTTTAGTGACTTTTTTTACTGAATAATGAAAAATGCTTGGGCAGCTAGCTTCTGTGGGACACCTTGCCTTTTCTAGCTAAAGCAGAAAGAGATGAGCTCTGTTTCCTTCAGAGACTGATGCAATAGAACAAATACATGCAATTCCTTTCAATGCAGGAGTAATTCCAACATGACAGCTAAACTATTCTAATAGTTTAAAAGCAAAAATAGAGCCTGCTTACCTCCTTTAGTCCAGGCAATAACAGGCTGGGGATAGCCTTGTGCTTCACAAGGGAAATCAACAGTTTGGCCCTCAATCACTGTTTTGTCTTGAGGAGTGACAGTAAACTGAGGCAGAGCTACAGAAGAGGAAATAAACTGGTTAATAAAAAAAAAAGCAACTGAAAAAATGCACCACTGTCTGAAATCACGTACTGTTTCCTGTGTGACTTGAATAGTTCATAGTGGTGGGAAAAGAGATGCTAATGGGACTCTTGTGGGTGCTATAGGGCAGCCACTTGGGCAACAGGAACATCTCCCTCACAGCCTGGCCCTGGTGTCAATGAAGGCCTCTGGTAAAGTAAGACTTGTAGAATCAAACATAGCGTTCCCTGGATTAAAAATACTTTCTTCGTTTTCTCTCAAAAAATCCTCAGCTAAATTGTGAAGAAAATGCCATGTAGCCAAACCCACCCCGAGCTGCCTGTTTTCTTCTTTACATAAAAAGAAAAGCAGCGAGTGGAGTTCGGGACAATTTCTGCAGTAACATCATGGCATTATCAGTGTGAGAAGTAATTTGTTCAGTTCTCAAAACACAATCATCTATTGGTGAATAATAAATAAACCACATGAACAAGTTGTTTTGCACAGTTTTAAAAATGGAATTCATTTACAAAGCATTTGCAACTTAGACTGTTTGCCAACTATAGATCTTAACATAAGAACAGAAACAAGCTTAAATTTAAAGGTTACTCAAAATTTACTCAAAGGTTATTGCAAATTAAAGTTCCGGCATAAAAGCTTTTGCAAAAAATATTCTCTCTATATAAATATATACATAGGAGGCTTTTGATATATTGTTCTTGAAATACTTTATATTCATACTATTGACATACAATACCAATATTATCGTGATCACAGTAAGTTAGAGTAATTTGACTTTTTTTTTTTGCAAAAGAGCTATGCTAATGCCTCCGCTGGCAGAGTGACAGTTTCCATGAAACTGAACAGAAAATGTTCAAATGTTCCCACATTCACTGAAGTGTCTACAAAAGAAAGGCAGCACAGATGTGTACTCAAAGCTCCATTTCTAGTACTCAAGGCACAAATTCTAATCTTTAGGATTGCTTTTTGTTACAGAACAAAATTAATCCCCCACAAATTTGACACTGTACATTTATTCCTACAAGCAAACAAAACATAGTAAAAAATAAACATATCAAAACAAGACTGTTTAACTTCTGAGAATAATCAATGAAACCTAACTTTCAGAGAATTAGAATATATTATCTTACTCTGAGTCATATGTATAGCAACTTTCCTATGGACTACACTAGAATAATGGTTTTAGTTTGGCCCTGACAATTCAGAAAAAAAGGCAAAACCTCACAATTTAAAGTAATGTACTCTTTCTAGTATGTTTTCCAGCATGTCACTCCTACTTTAACATTACTCACCTTGGACTATGATGTACGCAGTCGCATGGATGGTATCTATGCTGTTAGTTGCAAAACAGGTATACTCGCCACTGTCCTCCTGCTTCACATTTTGTATGTAAAGTCCTCCTGATGGAGTTATCGTGACACGAGGGTCACTTGGTAAAGGGGTTCTGTCGCCTTTGGTCCAGGTAATTCGCGGCTGAGGGTGCCCGGTTGCGCTGCACTCCAAGGTAACACTCTCTCCAACTAGCACTTCGGTATTTTGTGGGTGAATCACAAAACTTGGCCGGGCTGTGAGAAAAGAGTGATACACCTAAATATGACTTTTAGCTCACAAAACACTAATTTAGCTGAATATTGCAATAGTTAGGGGAATCTAGGGGCTTTTTTAACAGCTCTGTTCCAACATACTTCTAATCTTGGTGCAAACTATTCCCCACTTTAAGCCGAATTTAGCTGCAGACATTTATAAATATCAATAGATAAAAAAGAAAAGCTCACATAACTGCACTGATGTTTTTTCTTAACTCCCATTGAAACAATTTTCAAACATTTTGTTCTCATTTGTTGATCTTTATAAAGGTCTCTTCAGAGGCATAGGGACTGAGACCCAGAAAACAAACTGGCTAAAAATTGACATAAAAGCACAAAATTTATTAAGCTAATTTAATAACTTTTCCCAACTGTGTGCATGCTTTGCGGTGACATTTTAAGTTTACCTTACCTGGTGCTGAGTGTCAAAACAAAATTTTCTCACAGCAAAGTCTGGAATTTAAAAACACTACAGTTCTGGGCAGGAATTCAGCGCTTGCAAACATGAAGCATGGGCCAGACAGAGATTCAGACTAAAAAGCTTCTGAGCAAGGATGGATGCACATGGTGTGCCAAAGCTTTCCTGAGTGGCCTCCTCAGATGTCTGTGGTTTTCAGGTATCCAGAAAGAACATTATTACACTGAGCAACACCACAATGCAACAACCTCTTTTCCTAACCCTTCTACAAACAGCCTACATGACTATCAGCAGAATTGCATACTGCAATAAAGATAAAAATTCACTGGCTGGTTTTCATTTCTGTTGTGGGGATATTAGAACTTCATGATCTGGTTCTTAAGTCACCCAAGCATGAGAAATCTACATGTTAAGAACATACAAAACATCTTATATTTAGCAATCTTATTATCAAAACAATTCTCTATCTGAATGCAAAATTCAGACTTGATGTTCTTTACCTGGTGACTCAAAGTATCTAAGAGTAACTTCCTGAGTTTTCACTTCTCCAGCCACATTTTTTGCCATGCACTGGTAAATGCCTTGGTCTGTTTCTTTAGTATTCTGAATCATTAACGTGCCATCATCTAGCAAGTTTAGACGGGAATCTTCTTTCATACTGAGCTCATTACTGTGAAGAAAAGAATCTGCTGGAGTTAAAACTTTAAATCTCAGGCACAGAAAACTGCCAAACAAAAATATATTACCCAAAGTAAGTTGAGGGGAAAAAAATAGTTTTACGGTGTCAAGTAAAGTAATAGAACATTTAGTTTCCTCCTAAAGACAAGATGATGAAAACAAAAAAATGAACCGATTTTACTTATGCAAATATTACATCTTCAAAATGAAAAGCCAAACTAGTTTTATGAGTAAAAGCTTACAAGGAAAAAAAGTGAACAAAATACACGTACATGGTCTCATTTTCTTTTAAGGCTGTTCTAACTGGCAAATCAATTTAAAATGTTTCTGCTAGAAGTATACACTGTAAGTTCAACACTCAAGATTCTTTCTACTAGGAGAGGGGTTAGTTGCTGTATAACCATCTTTGTGCCAATAGCTGTCTGGTTTGCTCAAGGAGCTCTAATGATAATTTGTATGTTTATAATTTGTACTGGCTTGAAACATAAGTTAAGATCAGATCTTCAGGCTCTATCATGGATACATTTCTGTGATACCAACTAAGAATAGTTAGGGGGTTTTTAATAAAAGAACTGTTTCTCGCTCTATCCCTCACTATATGATGAAGAAAGCACAGAGGAGGGATTAGATCTCACCCCCTACATACAAAACCCAGCTGGTCTGCTGATCTATTCAACATACTGCTCAACAGGTCAATGGCTTTTGACTGAAATCTTGCCATATTCAACTACCTTGCAAAGAGCTTTGCTCTCATTCATGCAGTCAGGAAACAAGCCAGAGTCAATAATCCCACACCTCAAGCTCAGATTTCTTCTTAAAACTCTTTCATATGTGTATTCTGAATACATGTTTTCTTTGTTTATTATAAAAAGTACATGAGCCAAAGAAAATTTTAATGAAATAATTATACCATCCAAGTTCAAGGCTCTGTTCTTGACATGCTCCATAAATACTGTGCCCTTGCTGCACATGGCATTCTCACTGACATCAACATAAAGTTACAGAATCAGGACTCTACGTTGTTCCATTTTATCAGCAACTAACAAACTAAAATGATTCATTTGCTAATATAAAATGTGAGGGAATGTATTTTCCACATCAGGTTCTCTATTTGTATAAGAGCTATATTAAGCCAAAGTCTGATTAACCCAGGTGTAAACTCACAATTCACATGTCCATAGCGTGCTCACATCAGTCTAAAGGGGGGCAACGTGCTGCCACATGCCTGGTTCAGCCGTACTGTGCCCAGCGCTGCTGGAGGGAGCCAGGCACTGGGCAGAGCTCCAGCAGCGGGCTGGCCCTTGGGCTGCTGAAAAATAAATGTCCTTTATAGGCCTTTCCCTTCATCCCCTAAGCAGTGAGGGGAAGCAATGGAGCAGGTTGCCCAGAGACTTGTGCCCCCTGCATCCTTAGAGGCTTTAAGACCCAACTGGATAAAGCAACCTGGTACGATCCTGCTTTGAGCAGAAGGTTGCACTCAAGACCTCCTGAGATCCCCTCCAACCTGAGTTTCCCTACAATCCTGTGATATAAGCACCTGCCTGCTCTCCATGTACTGGTCTGGGGAGCCTGGAAACGGACACAACTCTTGTCTGGAAAGGAGCTACACCTTGGAGCAAAGCTGCCTCCCAGGAGCTGGGGGTCAAGAAGACCTTCCCCAAAACCTCTTATCCAGCTGAAGCCCTTTAAAAAAGTAGCTTTTACTCTGCCTTAAAATGTATTCAAACACTGGATAACCCACAAATGCACCTGCAAAAAGTCCATATTTTATTGCCTGGTATTTACATGTAAATGATTTAGTTTCACAGGTGTAAGCAACTTTGCAGGTAAAACTACAGTTGAAAATCTTACAAATAGTATTACAGTCATAAATTAATATCTTCTAAAATGATCAGTTCTTCAGTGTTTAGAGTTACCAGTTTAACAGATCTGCTTTTAATTATATGTTTCTGCTGTAGCCATTCCATAGATTAGCATGTAATGCATGAGAACATGTACCTAGAAATGTATGTACACTCAGACACTTACACCAGGCTTCTCTCTTCCTCTTTTAAACTTACTTGTTTCGAAGCCAGATAATTTCTGGTTTAGGATTGCCTTCAGCTCTGCAAGTGAAGTACACTGTATTCCCTGAGGTAACGTCCACATCCTGAGGCTCTGATGTAATTCTTGGCCTCTCTGTATCAACAATAAAACGTATAAGGAACTCTTACTTGTTTTAAAACTACTAAAGAATGGTAAATAAAAAATTTTCCACACACCTTGTAGAAAACTATTTTTCACAACTGTTTTAACTTAAAATATTGATATGCCTAATCAGGATTTAAAGCACTTTTCCTTATGCAAAAGGGACTGCAGGCTCTCTGACTTACTCCATTGTTCTTTAGGATCTTTTAGCAGACTGGAAATGGATTGTGAAAATTTGTATCAGGTTTTAAAGTAGCTGTTTTATTTATTTGAACTGAGGTTCAATTTGCTTATGGAGGAAAAACTTTAAAGCAACAGGCACAAGTGCCATTTAAAATAACTTCCTTTAGATAAGTATCAGTGCCTAACCTGCCTCCTAGAGAATATTTTGTCCAGCTTGCTTCCTGCATTTTCCATATTCAGGCTCCTTAGGTGTGCAGAGAGCTGGTAGGATGCCATGTGAATTATTCTTGCAACAAATCCCATTTTTACTAACTTTTTTCAACTTGTAGACACCTACAGTCATAGTTCTCATGATCAAAATTATAACAAAAAGGACAATTTACTTAATTTCTATCTTGTCTTTGTCATGTGGCTGGGCAGGCAAATGCCCATAGCTTGATGAGAAATCCTTATTTTGATTTTGGAACAGAAGAGGTGTGGGGCTGAGCCCCAGGGTGCCCATGGGGCCAAGTCATTGCACCCCTAGACTGAAGGAATACAGACAAAAAAAAGGATTATAATAAAAATGCTTATCTATTAATCCTTCAGTGACAAGGGATTTCAGTGCCTATCCTTGTAAGTATAACTGAGCAAATCCGGTGGCGCAACCCCAATTCCAATAATATCAACAAGAGTTTTAACAGTAAGACCTCTGAAATCGGGAGCAGTTCTGTACAGCTTCTTTCTTTCCTTTCCCTTGTGCGGAATGCAGGACACCAAACAATATTAACATGACACCAAAGACCCTAGCTGACAATTCTTTTATGACCAAACCAAAATAGGTTTTGGAAAATAAAAAGGAAAAATAAACTCTTTCCAGATAATCACATTTAATTCCCCAAGGAGAAATTTCAAACATGACTCCATTTGTTTCATTAGAGATAGACTGAGGGGTAAAAGCAATCAGTTCTGTCAGCAGCAGACAAAAGCTGAGAAGGAACACAGGGGGATTTCTGGAAATAACCAATATTGACCAGAGGTGTTCAGTGTTATCAAAGAGAACAGAACAACTAATTCTAACAAAAAAAAATAAAATACAGTTTAGGTACATTTAACAAATTAAAGAAGCCACCAGGAAGTGGCAAACCCACCACAATTAAGTTCTTCTGGTGTTATCGTGGCCACCGATCTTCCTTGGATCCTGCGTGGATATTCACAGGTAGCTGCTGCTTGAGCGTTACCCGACTCTGCGTACGTCTTCAACAGCTCCGCCAGCCACAGGATTTCACAGTCGCAGTGAAGAGCGTTTGAATCCAAACGCCTGCACAAAACAAGAAGCAGCCGCAGCCCCTGTTAGCAAGCGTCCACTATTTCGGTTGGATCAAAGTGGTTCTGCAATACCAGCAGCACCTTTATCTGCAAATACAGACCACGGGCAATATGGAATACAGGTGATGGTCACTTGCTTATACGTATTCTGGTACTCTTTATTATAATTCTCCCTACATTTTTTTCTGTTTAATACCTATTATTGTAGTAACTTCACAGCTAACCTGACATTTTTACAACTTCCCATTTTGCTGATCAGGGAACTGAGACAAAGACCCACAGCTTTTTTTTAAACATTAAGCTCCCGTTGAGTTCAGAAGGTCAGTAACATCATAAAACACCTGCTTATTGCAGATAACTAGAGCCCATAAATTCTGTTGGCTTTCTTTCCAGTAGTGAAGGGCCCTGTTCCTACGTGGAGCACCGTGTTATTTGGTGGAGGGCCCTGTAGGAAAAGAAAACATCAAGTACAGAAATCTGTACCATTAATTATATCTATATAGAGACCGGAAATAAAATTGCATGGCAAAGCAAACTTCAATTTGGTGTATCTTCAGGTTTAGTAAACTTTTTGATCATTTTGCCTTTTTATATTTTTTTAATCCTCTTTTATAAATGCCCAGATACTATTTCTTCCCTGTTCTCCTATGAAAAGAACAAGAAAAACTATTTTAAAAGTTACTGTACAAACATCTCCCATTATATTGGATGTTACTGGTAGAATTTAAATCTGGAACATGAAAGACACAATGTGACCTTTAAGCTGTTCCAGGTCAGCTAGTCCCAAATCAGTCTAGCCCAGTGTCCTGTTCCACTAATAGCCACTATTAAAATTCCCCTTTACCTAGGAATTACGTGAAGCATCATCCCTTTCTGTTCACTTGAACTCCACAAGAATTTAAGGGAGATATAAGTGAAGCAGCTACTACTGGAAGGTGCACACATCAAAGTTTACTTCATTCTGCCTTTCACTCACAGTTAAAGGTATGGTTTCACAACTGCACTAAACCAGCAAGACCACCTTCGTGCTATATCCCTCACAATCTCTTTCCTGGTGACGCGCTGCCCAGTGCACCCTCCACAGTCCTCCTGGAAGTGGGGTTATGAATGCGTGACTGCCTTTCTTAAAACAGCAGTCTTGGATCGTTTAAAGAATGTTTATCTTAGATCAGTGAAGATACAAAATGAGGGATAGAAAACCCTCCGAAAGTCACATTACTATGGTACACCTATTGAGTTCAAGTTTTCAAATGCTACCAGGGATCTCTACCATTAGAGGCCTCTAATTTTCCAAGTTTTCCAAGACTTGATTTCCTCTAATCTCCCACACATTCCAAGAAGAACTGGCTTCCGGAGTTGCTTTTAAAACTAATACTTACATTCTTAAACCATCAAGCACCTTTTCATAACCATGTTTGTATCAGCAGATAAGGGCAAGGTAAAACAATTAAAAGAAAATATCAAAATAATGAAATATTGAATGATATCATAGAACAATCACCCAGTAAGATATAGACAAATAATAAAATAAGGAAAACAAACAAACAAAAAAACCCCACAAAAACAAAAGGACAAAGAAAGGTCCATGTATATTATTTACGCTACAAAACAAGACTATATGATTACAAATAATTCCAAGACAGGAAACAAACAAAAGGATTTAGTCAGACACTAAAGACAATAGGATATTAAGTAATGGTCTCAATCTACGTATGTAAACAACTGGCGCACATCTTAGGAAAAAATATTTAATATTTAAAACAATTACACAATGAAAGGTATCTGCAAGGAAGACAAATATTGCAAGATGATATGCAGTATAATCAGATTATCTAAATTTTCTTTAGTTCAATAATAATTCAGTTTACTTACAGTCTCTTCATAGATTCTAAGTGACTAAATGTTCCAGGAATCAAATGAGCTATTCTGTTGTTATGCAAAAATCTGTTAAAAAGCACAGAAATATGAATGTAATAATTCTGACTTTGAGATTCACTCATTTCATTTACATTCTTTTGAAAGTCCTTTAAGAAAAAGTAATTTACAAAACAAAAAATAATTGAACAATTTTCAGCAATTCATTGGATGCTAGCTTTTAAGCAGCCTCCAAGGTGTATTTGGTGTGTCCATAGAGAGAAAAAGAAGCCATAAAAAGACAAAGTAACCAAAAGGAAAGGAGTTCATAAGCCTTCATATTAAAAAAAAATAAAAAATCATAATATAAATCTTCTACTTCTTAATTCATAACATTTATTTTAGGCCAAACATTGATCACAGCTCTTTGGGAAATTGTTTTGCAATAGAAAAACATACCACGGGCAGTGCTCACTTCTGCATGCCTCTAAGGTCAGCCTGACCAAAGTGTTCTTGGCAAAGACTATGTAGCAGTTACAATAAAAAATTTAGATTAAAAATAATCTACGGGACTGATAAAAATATTATTTTCCAGTTTCAAACATCTGATTTATTCAATTAAAGAAGCAAGCTGACTTCTGAATCTTACCCCAAGAAAAACAAACTTACAGCCTTTCAAGTTTTGGAAGATGGGTAAAGGATTCAGGTTCCAACGTTTCAATTTGATTAAAGTGCAGATACCTGAAAATATGTTAAACAAAAAGAAAAATACTGAAACAGTGTTCTTAATGAAGCTGAAAGAAATAAAGCATTTCATATTGTTTACACACTGACACATCTAAATTGTGATAACGATGTAGTGGTTTAACTTCTGTTATCATCTGAAACCTGTACTTGAATCTGAGAAATATAAGATGTGACAAACAAGAAGGGTTTGCAGACCAGTATATAGTGTGTGTGTCTGTACATATATGTGCCCAAAAAGTGTTTGAAATCCATTACTTCAGAGATTTTGGAAATACTGCTATGAACACTCTTTTGCCAAGTCTAATTTTCAGTAGTTTGCATATTCGAATACATACATACGGAAAAAAGAAACTAATGATCTTTTTACCAGAAAATCACAGAATCACAGAATCTTCTAGGTTGGAAGGGACCTTAAAGATCATCTTGTCCAACCATCAACCTAACTGACAAAAATAGACACCCACACAACAAACAAGGAGCATCATCACTAAACCATACCTCCCAGCACTTCATCAACCCGTCTTTTGAACACCTCCAGGGATGGTGCCTCAACCACCTCCCTGGGCAGCCCATTCCAATGTCTGATAACCCTTTCAGTGAAAAAATTTTTCCTAATATCCAGCCTGAACCTCCCCTGGTGCAACTTGAGGCCATTTCCTCTTGTCCTGTCGCCTGTGACTTGAGAAAAGAGACCGACCCCCATCTCTCTACACCCTCCTTTCAGGTAGTTGTAGAGAGCAATAAGGTCTCCCCTCAGCCTCCTCTTCTCCAGGCTGAATAACCCCAGTTCCCTCAGCCTCTCCTCATAAGACTTATTCTCCAGACCCCTCACCATCTTTGTCGCCCTTCTCTGGACCCGCTCCAGCACCTCAATGTCTTTTTTATGGTAGGGGGCCCAAAACTGGACACAGTACTCAAGGTGAGGCCTCACCAGTGCCGAGTACAGGGGGACAATCACCTCTCAGGCCCTACTCGCCACACAGTTCCTGATACAGGGAGGATGCTGTTGGCTTTCTTGGCCACCTGGGCACACTGCTGGCTCATGTTCAGCTGACTGTCGACCAACACCCCCAGGTCCTTTTCTGCCAGGCAGGTCTCCAGCCACTCTGCCCTCAGCCTGTAGCGCTGCAGGGGGTTGGTGTGACCCAAGGTCAGGACCCAGCATTAGGCCTTGTTGAACCTCATCCCATTGGCCTCGGCCCAT
>NW_015091064.1:630310-644492 GCF_001431845.1 Calidris pugnax
TGCTGGCTGGGCCAGATCGCATGGGTGGCCTTCATGTGTTGCATGATGGCACTCAGGATGATCTGCTCCATGATCTTACCAGGCACCGAGGTCAGGCTGACAGGCCTGTAGTTCTCTGGATCATCCTTACGGCCCTTCTTGTGGATGGGCATCACATTTGCCAGACGCCAGTCGGCCGGGACCTCCCCAGTTTGCCAGGACTGCTGGTAAATGATGGAGAGTGGCTCCGCAAGCACTTCTGCCAGCTCCCTCAGTACCCTCGGGTGGATCTCATCTGGTCCCATAGACTTGTTTGCATCTAGGTGTTGGAGCAGGTCCATCACCACCTCCCTTTGAATTATAGGGGCTTCACTCTGCTCCCCGTCCCTGCCTGCTAGTCCAGGGGTCTGGATATTTAGGGAACCCCCTATCCTACTACTAAAGACTGAGGCAAAGAAGGCATTTAGGACTTCAGCCTTCTCCTCATGTTTGGTCACTATGTTACCTCCCTTATCCAGTAGAGGATGGAGGTTCTCCCGAGACCTCTTCTTGCTATTAATATATTTATAGAAATTCTAAAATGTTGCAGGTTGTTTAGAAAACGCTTATGGTTTCCAACAGAATAACATTTTTAGTGGGCAACTGTTTTCATTGTTACCACATTGAGTGAAAATTTCAAAAGATTTTGAGAAGTATCCCACTCTAGTCCACGAATGCTGGCATTTAAAGTTACGAAGGCTCTCAAAGGCCAAACAAATTCATAGTATAAAAACAAGTTTGGTTGAATTGCTTTTAGATTAAGGGCTTTCCAGCAACTGGTGTACAATTAACCACCACAGCTGTGCTCTGTTGATGCTTATGTAAGTTATTAATATTACACAGCAACAAATATTACACAGCTGTTAATCCTGTAAAACTGAAAGAGTCTAATGTAACAAGATTATTAATCTGTAACTGCTGTGAAAACAGACTGTGAAGAAGAATCATTCCAGTCTTGGCTATGTCATGGAGGTACTCCATAACTTTACAGATGAAAAAACAAGAAATAATTGATAAGAGTTGCACAAAGAACTGTGAAAATGATTTATAGATTTCAGATCCTGATTATATCCAAATGGATCCAAACCTCTAAAGTTTCCCATTTGAACTCCGACAGACTCAGGAACATCTAGAGAATGTGCATATCTAGAAATCACTGTGGGCTGAAGAACGAAAATACCCATCATTAAAAAAAAAAAAAAAAAAATCTGAGACCCCAAAATCTCTGGAAAAAAAATCAGTTCTTCAGCATAAAAAGTAGAAGGATGCGGGTAGTCCCTTGTGCTGGAACACCATACGTGCCCCGCTCCCTGACCTGAGCTGAAGGGTGGCCGTGGAGAGAGGAAAGGGGGAAGAAGCAGGGATGAGGGCGGCCAGCCCTGTGCCTGGCAGTGTCCCAGACCTCCCGCCAGCAGCAGCACGGCCCCAGCGCGAGCCAACGAGCGATGCCAGGGAGCAGTGAACAGGGATCACAGAAAAAGCCAATAAATCAGCGTGGATGTGGCCAGGCACATCAGAGCATCAATCTGCTTGCTGCCAGTGCAACGCATGGGCACGTGCCATAGCGGGCATAGAGTATGATCCTGTTTGCATAAGGAAACAAGAAGAGGGTAATCATGCTATGCCTGCCAGTCTCCATCTGCTTTTTGGAAACATGGGCCAATTTCATCTACATTAAAAAGACAGGTATCTCAAAGGCAGGTACTTCCTGCAAGGTTCATTAAAAAGAGCAGCGGAGAGAAGAGAGACCTTGGTCAGGTTCAGCCATGAGGAAGTTCTGGCAGCACGGGGCCAGTATCTGCCCCTGGCTCCCTCGCCAGGAGCCAGGGTTCTGCTTGCCCAACTCCCCACCACCAGCAGCATTACGGGAGAGCAAGGCAAGGTGGGGACCACTGCAGTGGAAGAGGAAGAAGGGAAAAATCAGGCACAAATGTAGGGTTTGTTACTTCTTCAGAAGCAGCTTGGGTTTTGGCAAAAATTACATACACAACTTCTTGTGCAGCCAACAAGGATTTTTTTCTTTTTTTTAACTTTGTTAATTCTACTTGCACTTTTATGATTCATCAGCACCTTGCAAACATATCTCTTATTCTTCCTTGGCAATGACAAGGCAAGATTTGTAGGCTCAAGTAGTACCTCCTACTAGAGCAACAAGTAACATTGGTAAAAGCAGGCACATTGAGGCACACAATCCCTTCTTCACGTCCATGGGTCAGAGGTGAGATTTGCAAAGAGAGAAAAAGAAAGGACACCTCTCCCAGATGCTTTAAGTGATGTATATATCATTAAATGCAAAACAACAGCTCATAACTGCTGTTTGGCATTCAAGACGACTATAATTACAGATGTAAATAATACTTTATGTGCCTGAAAACTCATCTTGTTTTTCCAACCAAATTAATCAGTCTAATGAAAACACTACTTCTATTACAAAACTTGCCTTGCTTACAACCTCAAATCATCAGATACAACTACAATAATTCGGGCACTGAAGCGCATTATTAACTTTACCTCATCAGAAATCATGGTGCCTAAAGTAGCTCACTTGTCAGGCAATTTATAAACAGAACAAGGTGTTAAATATGTGGGCAAAGTAATTAACAAGTGCAATTCTAAAAAAATAGATGCAGAAACCAAACTGCATTGTAAGTTTACAATAAAAAGAGTTAAAAATCCTTGGCTTTACGACCTACACTTTAATCACATTTTATCACTTAGGTTTATCACTTACATTCTTTTCTTCTATGTACCACATTAATGCTTTTCAAAGGATTTTTAGTATTTTAATTAATATGAGAATTTCTTGGACTGGAAATTCACTTTCATGTCTTTATAGACATCTTTTATGTTCAGAATATAAAACCCTTTTAAAAATAGTAGTATGATGTAATGAATTTGATATTAAAAGGGCTTTCATAATGGAAATTTAAAGAGAAAGCATGCAAGAGTGATTTTTAAATAGCCTTCTGTCTTCCTTTTTTAATTCTGAATTCACTACAAAGGATGAAACAGAAGGAAAGGAAATACTTAAAGGGAAAAAAAACCCCAAACCAAACACACCAAGAGGAAGATAAAGATTTGATCAAATAAGCATAGTACAGATTTTCTCTTTGTCACTATTAATCTTGGAGGATGAACACTGGCAGTAAAATTCAGTCACAGTGGCATTTTTCACAGCACTAAGTTTAGGATTACATCTTCTGTAGCATCATATTTTTGGAGAGGATTACTTTTATTGCATATGCCAATCACTCATTTCTAATAGTAGCTCCATATCTTTGGGGAAGTATTTACAACCCATTAGTTGATTATAATCTATGTTCTAAATATTTAAATACCATGTTTGCCATTTGATTATTTGAAAGAGAATGAACAAACATATTTATCCCACATTTATCAAAGACCTTTCCCTGCCCAAGGGTACAAGAAGAAATAAAACGCTTAAACCACAAGGAAGGAGATTGAAATAAGATGTTACAGTAATAATACAAAATATTGGAATAAGATACTTAAGAAGGCTATGGAATCTTCTCTTTAAAGATTTTTAAAATAAGGCTAGATAGATATCTGTTTCTAGTCATTTAAGTTTGTTGCCCCTAGCTGATCTTATTTTAGAATAGTAAGGATTTGTAATTTTCAAGGTCCTTTTCATACCTTTTGGGTTTGTTTGTTTATTAATTAATTCTCTTTCATTATTCCTTGCCACAGGTATTTCTACCAGCAATGAGACTTTAATCAGGCTCCAGTGTGTTAAATGTTCATAACTGCTTACACACAGTTATGCAAAAACCAGGAACTCTTTGTAATACAAAACTTAAAAAAAATCATAGCAACATTTCAAAGCTACTGAAAATAGAATTGAGGCAAACAAAATGAATATGACAAGCTGCTTCACTATATGTAAGATAGCATTTTCATCTATTGATTTCCCCCCAAGTGTACACAAACTACAGCATAACTCTAATAACAACTTATAAAGAGCAAAATTAGTATGTTAATATGAAAGTTAAAAGAAAATGCATAATTAGTATTCCACTAAGATTAGGTAAACAGATTTAAATAATTCCTTTAGTATTTGGGGATCTCACTAGTTAAGGACTGCAGAGAACACTTTTTATCCCTGGTACATATAGGTCTTAAGCTGAGATCTAAAAACATATAGTAGATATTTGAAAGAAAAGCAATATACACACATCTGGAAATAGAATGCATTTAGAGCTCGATCTTGGGATCTAAATGCAGCAAACTCATGACCTCCCAAGCCAGGTATTTGTGACATTTCAGGTGGGATTCAGTTGTCTGAGCACAGGCATATAGAGGCATATAGCGGTTGTCTAAACACAAGCATATAGAGGCAGCTTTCATTGCCTTTCTGGTGCTCTGACACCTTCCGGCTCCTGCTCTGAAAAAATGCAATTTTTCTGCAGCTTTGTGTCACATTTGCCAGACCCAAACATATGTCTTGCAGATTTAACGTGGTCTAAACTGGTACTAAGCGGCTCTGTTTCATCAGCTGACCTTCTCCCTTCATGTCCTGCCACGAATGAAGAGTTAGGTGACAAAATATGTATGGCTCACTGTGTTCAAACATCTAAAACTGCCAAGTTTTTTCAGAATTTACTCTAGCACAGGCAAGTTTCAAGATCTGATTCAAAGTTCTTATTCCCTTGGCAGAAATTTCCAAAGAAAAAGTTACTTCTACTACATCAGCAGCTAAGAATTCTGCTGTGGATGTTTAAGCAGGATCCTGCCAGCAGGAGCAAATACTGGGGTTTTCCTCCTTTATACGTGCAACAGGCCTCTAAATGAAACTATATTTAGTTTCTCTCTTAAAAAAACCAAACACCCAAACAACAAACAAACAAACAACAACAAAAACCAACCAACCCTAAAACAGATTTGCTTTGCTGTTCAGTTTTGGTTTTTGGTTTTTTTTGGTTTTTTTTTTGTTTTTTTTTTTAAAATATCAGTTTCATTCTGCTTCATTGGAGTACAAGAAATTACTGTGAAGCAAATCTTCCCTGAGATGTGGACCACAGCATCTGCTTCTGAGAGCTCTGTTGAGAATTGGGAAGAGCATTTGGCCGAATCAACACATCCAGTAGCAAAATGCCTTTGATAATTTGAGGCTGTGGAAGCCTCAAAAGCAGAAACATTGCACCCAGCAGTCAATACAAACTGAAGTTAGAGGACTTGAGGACTTGTTCACCACATCTAACTTTTGCCTTAACAACACAGTCTTTCTCCAAAAGACTCTGTGGAGTGAGAACATATTTTTATGCTAAAGATGCCTAAGTGACAAATCTCTCATAGACTCTAAACTACAAACCTCAATGAATACCCTCGTATTGAATTTACTTCCAGGCCTGCCACTGGCTTCCCATGCTCCCATTTTCCCACCTGGCAAGCCTTCTTTTTAAGACCTGCCCAGCAGAAGGGCTCCAAAGGACCAGCCATGGGCACTGCTTTGCAGCAACTGATGTCACGACTCAAGTTGACAACTGGTGGCAACTGATGCCACGACTGAGCAGTGACCGTGCCAGGCTCTGTTTCTGTACTTCCCAGTCAGACATGAGACTCAAACCCCATTTAAAGCTTAATTTCATACAGAATAATGTTGATGTCTCAAGTCTGAGCTGAAGCTGATACAGTGTGATATCACTGAAACCCACATGGAAAGTACATTCAGGTGATGGTAATGTTCCAAAGTGATTTACACTTTTCAGCCGTAACATAGAGGAAAAAAATAAAAAAATAAAAATAAAAAAAGGACAAATGTTGCCACTCGCCTGCTGCAAGTGGCATGGGGCAGAATATTATTTTGGAAGCATTAATAATTCAATAAATGGGCCTCAATATTTAAAATTCTACACAGAAAATAAGAATTGCTATTAGCATGCAAGTAAGCCCTACCAGTTGCTGTCAATATGCTTCAGTAATCATTTCTGGAGTAGGAGGAAGAGGAAGAGAAGGGCATTAAGGAAACAAATGACATGTTTATATATGTTTTATAATTATCACTTTTGTTTTATATAGAATCTCTTCCTTCAAAAGGCACCTATTTCCCTCTAAAATGAGCTTGTATGATTTTGTACCCCTCCCAAACATCATTTTATGTCAGATACACACTGTGTCCACTAATATCCATTTGAGGTTTACAGTATAAGGAAACTGGTACATATCTTAGAAAATTTTTAATACACATAACTATCAGGAGTTTCAAAATTTATATTGGTCCTAGAAGAAAGATATTCAGCCCCCCAAATTTATAGGCTACAAAACTCATTGGTCTGGTACTGTTATATGGCAGTCAATCTGTGCAATAGCTATGCATTTATAGCTCTGTTTTTCTAAACATTACCACAATGAATAGCAATGCTTTCCGATCATTAAACAAAATATAGTTAAACTTAATGGAATCAATACAATCAGTTTTTGTCAAGCTAAGGACTGCATTTTTCATTCTTTTCCAATATAAATTTTCTTCAGTCATTTATACAGGAAAAAGAGTGTGCTTTTAATCAATCTTTCTAGAAGACATTACTGGAACATCTACATTACAAACTATGAACTTTCTTACTTTTTAAACATCTGTATATGGCAATGATTAACACATATCAATAATAGTAAGGTTTTATTTTTAAAGTCTTTTTTTGTTTTAAAACGTAACAGAACTGGGTTAAACTTCAAGACACTAATTCAGCTTTAGTTATGCTGCATAAAACAAAGTAACTGCTGCAGTCAAAGGAATTGCAATGTTATAAAACCTACAGAAATGAAATCAGAATCTCTCTTTTAGTAAAACACATTAGTTTTCAACATTTTTCATAATACTGCTTCTTCATTGTCAAAGCTATGTAACAATGTACAGGGACACCGGGAATGCAAATCACAAATAAAAGACAAACACAGAAATGAGGAATTTGACACAGAGATCAATTGTGTTTTTTCACATGCAAATGATTATGGGGCTCTCTGCCTAACAACCCAGGGAGTGCAGACATGCAGAGCATGCAGGCAGGATGTACGGATCAAGGCGTGCACTTTTCCTCTGCAGGGGAACCATGGAGATGACAGCACAGAAGAGAAAAGGCACTTACAGTTGTTCTAGAGAGGCAAGTCCTTTAAATGCTTGCCTGTCAATTGACTGGATTTCATTCTTGTACAAATAGCTGAAACAAGAAACAATCAGTAATATTAGTACACAAACAAGAGCTACATGAAGGTGGAAAAGAAGAATTAAGTTGACACGTGAAGACAGTTTTTCAACTAAATATTAGGAAAAAAAAAAGTACAAAACAAAACCTAAACACATACACATAAAAATACGTTGTCCTTGAGTTTTCATCCCAAATGTTTGTCAGAAAAAACAGAAGTCTTGGGCCTTATAGGCCCTGAGGCTGTCACCCAGATGCTCTTGGGCTTCCCAGTCCTCACTGTTATTACTTACTGTTTCTTTGCCCCTCAGTTTCTTGATGGGCTTGCCAGAAGTCAAAATAAATTCAACCCGATGGGACAGAATTGCATCAGAAATGTCTTTACCAGAACACACTGGGGATGCCATTGGCTCTTGGCTTCTTTAAAATATCTCGTCTGAATACTGGTACGAATATTCAAATTATGATAGACTAAGTCTTTTTACTGGACTTGGAGAATAAACAGCGAGAATTTCTGTAACTGCCTGTGTCACCTTTTGAACATTTATAAAAAAATATAAGTTAGGATATTGGTATCACATCCATAAAACAGCATTGTGTATTGGTTTTATCACTGTGTATAAGACAGTCATTAGGTCTCCATTGATACTCAATAATGTAAACATAAATAATAATAAACATATGCAGAGTACCAGTATGTTCACATGTCGTCTATACCTTTTCTACAAAATCAAAATAAATCAGGATGGATCAGTGTATGTGCTCATGTTCATCATGCTTTTAACAGCAAGGATGGTTTAGTGAGAGGGTGTTGGAGAAAAATCACATGGTTTAGCTGATGACTGAAGTTTCTGCCTGGGGACAGCAAATGAAAATACTTCTGGGGTTCAATGTTGCCCACTCTCTTTTTGTGTTAGGTTAGGAACAGGTTCACAGTTAAGAACTTTCTCATAATTATTTGACAAATGATTTGAAACTCAGTTAATCAGGCATGGATTTCTATGCAAAAGTGATGAAGAGATTTTGGATCACAAATGGCTTTATTAGCAGGCTTTATTAGTAGTGGTTTTGGCCTTTCTATTATTACAGTTTTCAATAACTTACTGGAAATATTGCAAACTTCTTTTGATGCAACAGACAAAATACCGGCTCTGCTGGAGTTGGTGGGAGTTTTACACTGCCTTGACAACAGGCAACATTTCACAATAGACCCTAACAAGGAAAACAGTTGTAGGTACCGACTTTGGGGCAGTTGTATGAAGTAGTATCCTTCCCCCAAGTCTAAATTTAGTTTACCAATGGAATGCTTGCTGAGATTACAACACATGTACAGAGACTCAGGTGTGCTTAATTAACATAGATATGCATCTGAACAAAAAGCAAAGTTCCTCCAATAATAGAATAACAAGGAAGCAAACATTTCTGAGATTTTTTTAAATGGTCAAAATCATGAACAAATTAAACTGGAAAAAATTACTGTAAAAAAGTTTTTAAAATAATATGAAAAGAGAGAGAATAGACATATTACACATTTTGGATGTGGAATTAGTTTTTATTCTCTTTGAAAAAATATTATTTCTTGATTATTCAAATACTTGTTTTGAATCAGATTTAGCAATTTGAGGATCACAGTCATTACAATTTTGTCTCTTCTTAATTTTCTTTTTTGTATGATATTAAAATCCTATCTTATTTTCCAGTGAGAATTTTAAATGCACCATTTCTTCTCACTCCTTAGAAAACTTTAAGGACTGAATAGCTAGAGTATTATTTATCTTTCTTAGTACACTCCAATTGGCAGTATGGAAATTCCTCTTGTTCCTCTGGGTACTAAACTTCTGATCAGACCAATGAACTTCTGATCAGATATCTTAAATAACCAACCTCAGTTAAGTATCTCTTGTGGGTATCTGAATAATTTTATTCAAGAAATATGAATTAATTCAATTTACTTTTTAAATTTTGCCAGAATTAGATGTAACTTTTATTTACTTTCTACACACAAAGTAAGGCAGAGCGAAAAACGATGTGTTAGAGGAAGACTGGGATAATGGCTTTGTAGTTTTGCAGACTTTTACCGCCACAGCACAGGGAAGGGAACAGCCCTTCATGTCCCCTTTTGGAGCTCTTACCAAACCACTGTAGGGGGACTTTATTACGATTCAGCTTTAAAGTACAACTTTGTCCATTCTGGTCAGAAAATCCTCAGCTGCAGGACACTCAACTGATCTCAGTCTATCACGTCACCCCTCCACAGAGAAACCCCTGCAACCCCTAGACTACCAAACGTACGTCCTATGACAGATGTGTTAACCAGACTTTTGTTTAATTGTGTAGATGTTTCCCTCAGGATATTAACAGAAAGGAAAAATACATAAATATTTGAAAAGAGACATGACAGAATACAAAATACACATAAGTAGCACTAACAAAAAAATATTTATGTTTCTCTAAAATGCTACTGCCCCTAACAAGTAAAAGTTTGTAAACACTGCACTAATCTTTAACAAAAACATTCTCAAAATTTATCCCGGTTACATTAGCAGAAAACAGATTTAGAGTATAATTAGGGAAAAAGTAATTTATCATTTAATTTACCTAAAAGCTCTCTTGCAGAACTGAACCATTAGAATTTTATAAAGAATGAATAAACAGTGGGTTAAGAACAGAATATATCCGTTCATTATAAGACATGAAATTATTTTCTGGCAACTACTCCTAAGTGTTTTCAGAAGAGTTAAATAAATAGCATTTTTCCAGAAATGTAAACAAGGCTGATAGAGGCCAGAGGTATTGGTCATATGCTTGGGAAATGAATGAAAAGGTAACTGGTAATCAGAAAATTAGAAAAAGTAATTTTAATTTAAAAGTTTGCTAGATCCCCTCCAAGGATAATTTTTGTTTAGGTTTTTTTAGTGGGCTGTATTAAAAGTCATGTGATTTAGGGAAAGTAAGATCCAGAAATATTTGTTCTGAATTGGAGGGGGAAAAAAGGTAAAAAGTAACAGCAATATCACACATTGTAGAGTTAAACCTAACAAGTAAATTAATATAGTTAAGAGACATTTATATAGAAACATAAAGGAGATGGTGGAATTAGCAATACGAACTGCAAAGCAATGAGATCCGGAATCACTGGAGATGTTCACAGGACACTAAAACAAGTAAAAAACAAGTAAAAAAAACAAGACCATGACAGCTACAGTGGCAGAAGGCACAGACAGAAACATCACCTAAGCCTATTTCTGGACAGGTGGGGTCAGCAACTCAGCACTTTAGCAAAACAGCCTTTCTTCTACCACTGTTACTTCATTCACTGAAGGCAAAACAAACCTTCAGTGTTCCCTTTCACTATTTCCAAAACTGATACTTTTCTTACAGTCTTAATTTCCATTGCTTATTGCAATGCTGTCATGTCTTGATTCCTCATCTCTCCATTTACAGGTATCAGTGTTACTGCCAAAGTTATTATCATTCTCCATTTTTATTTCCTTCACTTCCTTCACACTAGCTTCTACTTCACTGTTCCGTAAATGCCAAGTACCTTCTCTTTATCTGGAAAGGATTTTTAAAATCACTAATCTATCCTTTATATTTTTCCATATCTCTTCCCTAAATTCTTTCTTTTTAACAACCTTATTTTTTTCCACTGCTGATTCCAAATCTTCTAGTGCCCTACCTGTTAAAACAGTAGTATGTGTCTACCTTCAATTCCCAATGATCTTTTCTCTTGGAGAATAAACTGCTTACTTTCAGGATCAGGAAGGATTATCCTACCAAATTTCCACAAATCTGCCTGCATCTCTATTATGAAGTTGGGAAGCTTTTCTTTCTCATCTTTCTGTACTACCACCTCTAGTCAGTAAACTGAGTAACTCACAGGAAGCCAATTAAATGTGTTCAGTGTACCATATACATCATGTACACATATATACCTTGTATCAGGAGCAACAAATTACAAACATGTTACCAATTATTTTTCTCATATGAAGACAACTTTTAAAGTTTATTTTAGACAGGAGTGTTTACAGGATCCTTTGCAGAAGGGGAAACATAAGACCCAAAAAATTACACAGAATCACTGAAGTGCAGAAAGAAACTGTATTATGGATGGGGTCCAAGCTACTAATGCCTTTTTGATCCTTACTGAAGAACCATATTGCCAACACTAAGGTATATGAAATAAAAGACAGACAGACAGGCAGAAAGAAAAGCATCCTCTTGGTTTCACAGCAAAACAATAGTAATTGCATTTCCTTCTTCCCAACTTTTAGGATTTGAATTCAAAGACAAATTATTACCACAAACAGCACAACAAAATCAAGCAAAAATGTTTATAGAACTGTCAAAATTTCAATTATATAAAGAACAAGACAACAAATATTTCTAAAAATTAAGCTTCAAAAATCATATGTGCATAATTTTCATATTATAATGTAAAGATCAATTTTTACAATGATTAATATTTTTAATACACACAAAATTGACAAAGTATCATTATTCTTGGTCCAGATTTGTTCTTTGGACAGACAATTCTGAAAATATATACACCTCATAAACTCTAAGCTCAATTTTAGAAAGAAATAGTACAAAGAAGCATTTGAAAATTCTAGAGCTTCTTTGACACATACTGGAGAAATTTTTGTCTAAAAGCACAAAACCTGATCATCAGCAGAGATACAGGAATGGGCCTTGACACTGGATTTTTTTTTTTTTAATAAATATACTGTATTATGTTTTATACTTACATATAGCTATATAGGATAGTATTTTTATACATAGTTATATATTCATATTTACTAATAGCTATACATTTTATAGTTACAGGTACTTATATTTTGCTAAAGCAAATACACTGAAAAATGCCTTTTCTTTTTTTTTTTAAATTACTCAGTGAATTATAAATTTTCAGAACTGTCTGCAATCCAGTAGTTGAATTCTCATAAAAACACAAGTAACATCATGGACTTATGACCTCATTTTATGAAACACAACAATACAAGTCAGGTTTGCAAATATCCATAGGATCAGGCCATACAAAATCTCAAATATTCCAGATGATTTGGCTTTATAATATTAAATTCTGAACAGCATTTGTACAATCTGAACTTTTGTACAATCTCTCCCCCTTAATTTCTACTTCATTTGATCCTACTGGAAAAAAAAATGGTCTGTTTTATTCCCTTGGTTCCACAGAATGTGGATGTTAGTGTGTACTTACTGAGCTGAAATTTTTACAGCTGAACTGTATTTGGTACATTTAAGCCTTCTGTATTGATTATCTGACCAGTACCAGCATTTTTATAGCTTTAAGGCTGTACAGTTTAAACTAAACATTTATATCATAGCCATTAAAGCAGGCAAAAAGATCTTCTTAAAGTATATTTTTGCAAAACAGGGGATGACTTTAAGGAGCTTTCTGAAGTTGAATGAACTACCACAATGATCTTTATATTCAAGTTTTCCAGGGAACAAGAGGAAAAGGAAAATATCTTCTGTTAACACAGGCATAGATAAACATTACTACATGTATACAGGAACAAATAATCATTCAGTTATCTCTTTTCACTCTTTTATTGACCTGAACAGAGCACATAGTCGAGTTTTATCTCATGCTTACTACAGCTAGGCAAAGGCAAGCATGTGAAAACATAGTACTAACAGGAACCAAGTAGTATTTTTGCAGAGTTGCTGACTGTGGAAAGAAGCTTAGCCATCCTGAATTAGCGTACCTTACATATTTCACTACCAGATCTACCATACAAACACATTTTCTAACAAATACAGTCATCATGGACTTAATGCTTCATTGGGCATAGTCTGTTCAATATTCTTTTTCCTCCTATTGTATATAGACTAAGCAATTTCATTGCTGAAAGACAATACACATAATGTCACCAGGAAATGTAATCAAACACTGCTTGGAAAAACACATAATGTGTCTGCACAAATTTATGTGCTTTTATTTTCCTCCCTTTTCTCACCTCCTTAAAGCTATTCAAGCTGTGTTCTTGAAAACTAGATGGAAAATTAAACTTCTGAATTTTTTCCGAAACAATGACATCTCAAAGTGATCTTTTTTTTTTTTCTCTGTACAGCATTCAAGCATGATCATTACTCCAAGACAAGGGAGTGAAACTTCTCTACATGACACTTTATGTAGTGTCATGTAGACACTGTATCTTCAGACACAGAGTATCTTCAGAGACTAGAGCTGAAAATCCATGACAAATTAGTATTCATCTGTAGGCTTTTACAAAGAAAAAACCAACATTTTTTATGCCTATTCAGATTATTAATACACTTGATATGTTTGTTCTAATGGGAGCAGTTAGTCTTAAAGTATACAGGGTGCCTGAAGACATAGAACTTACTAATAGCAACTAGTATATCCTTTAAAATCTACTACTTACAGATAGCAGCCTTATATTACCAAGTCTCAAAGCACCTACTTCTGGAAACAAAGATTCACAATTGTCCCCACTCCATGAATTAATTTCACAGATTTTCAAAGCAGTTTATCTCCTGATATAGTGAGTCAGGTTAAAACATAATCTCAGATTAAAATGCTTTCTTATGCAAAAAGTTCAGTTGTACATTGATGCAAAAAGTGACATTTATTTAACTTACAGATATTTCAGATTTTCAAGGTCTTCAAATGCCCCACTAGGTATTCTTTTGATTTGATTGTTGTTTAGGAGCCTATAGAAAGTAATAAACAGACATTTATTTTAACATAAAGGAAGAGTAGGGAGAAAAAAAAATGTAGGTTTAACATACCATTAAAAGGAAAACTTCAAAAAATAACAACAACAAAAAAATGTTTTTCCCCTAACAGCAACTGTTAGAAGAAAAAAAAAAAAAAAAAAAAAAAAAAAAAATGTCCAACGCTCCTTAGTAGGCTCCCTCCATCTTTGGAGGTCTCAAAGCGTGGATTAGGGAGAGATCTGTCAGGAATGATCCTGCCTCGGGGCAGCCGGAGACCAGATGATGTGCCTGTTTGCTCT
>NW_015091064.1:644733-673820 GCF_001431845.1 Calidris pugnax
GGGTTTAATATTTTTCCTAGAACTTTTTTTTTTTTTTTTTTTTTTTTTTTTTTCCCCCCAAAAGAAACGTTTAAAAAAAAAAAAAAAAAAAAAAAAAAGAAGTGACATGTTCACAGCTGCTTAGTCACTACCTTGCAGGAGAAAACTCTGAAGAAACTGACAGAACTACAAAAAGGAAAAAAAGATCTTAAAATGGATACAACGTGGCTTTTTGTAGGTGTCTGAGATAAAGAGAAAGAAAATTTTGGTCTTGAGCCTACGCATTGGTTTGAAATTGACAAAATTGATACTAACAAAGGTTTGTCATTAGCAGGTGCAATAAAGTGACTATTTTTATGCACATCTCACACAGGAACACAACTGTCTATTCACAGATTTGCAATTATCCCTCATGCAGTGGTTTTATGAAGAGAAGGGAATCCAAACTTAATGAATCCTGTCTTTATTTTGAACTTCAGAATCTACAAACACTGACTTGGACAATTAAAAATTGAGGCTGGATATCTTACAGAAATTATGCTTCAAAACTGGGGATCAACAGCAAAGGATCACAGGTGACTGGCAGTAAGTTTAGCTGGTGAAAATGTCTTGGTAGCGCTGATTTGGTCAATATAGTTTTGGGGTGTAAGTCCTATCATTTCTTCTGCTGTGAATATGCAGTGCAAGATGTCTCAACATATTTGTTGTTATGTGCTTGCAGGATAAACAGATAATAGTGATTCAAAGCTCGCTGATATCACTACTGTAATTCACTTCACACACTATTTGTGTTCTAGAAAACTGTTAAATTTGCAATCATAAATTACGTATATTTAAAAGTAACTGTCCATCTTAGTTCCTCCTCATGTCTGCTAGTATATTAGAGAAGAGAAACACACATGCATTTGTTTCAAAAGTCATGTTTGAAAGAATGACAAAGGAAATACTAAGTTAAAACTACAATACACATACCGTTTGCATTACAGTTTGTAAAAAGTCTTTTAGAAATCACAGACTTTTCTTCACAAACATATATGATAACAAAGACCTCCAAAAAAGGCAGCTCAGTAGGAATAAAACCTGCCAAATTCTGCCAGTCCTGGCAAGCACATTAGAACAGGAAAGTTCAAAACCTTAGTTCTTCAAATATTTTGTAACTTCAACACATTTGCACATCTGACCTTTTGAACAGCTTTGTTATAACTCCATGATTTATTATGTGATTTTCCACCAAAGTCCTTTAGCAAAATTTGGAAAAAATTACACAGTAAAAGCCTGTATTTTTCATCCCTCCAATTAAAGTACATTAATAAAATATTTGGCTTTAAATAATTTCCTTTTTTATTTTAATAGACACATACCTGGTTTTGCTTTCAAATACTTTGGGCCTAAACCCCACTTCCCTCACCTGTGTAAATACTACAGCTGAAATTTGTGAGACTGCCTACCTGTGATAAGTGAGCAAATTTGGCACATTATCAAATTAATCATTTTAAACCAAAAGAGGAAAGGGCCTTAGGGTTCAAAAAGAACTTACAGTGTGTTCAGGTTTTTAAGCCGTCTAAACTCTCCAGGCTGGATTTCTTTGATCCTATTAAATCTTAGGTCTCTGTAGAATAAAGAAAGAAGAATCACGTTATTAAAAAATCTATGTATTTTTTCATATGAAAAACCAAACTAAGCACAAGTATTTTGTGACCACTATGACCAGCCGCCATCCATAAACCACAGTTTTCAACCACAGGAAAAGGCAAAACAAATCCAAACAGTGTTTGACAAGTTTAAGCAGAAGATTGACCAAATCCAGCCTCAGTGGTCAACGCTGAAGGACGTACCTCAGTTGAACCTGCAGCCATGAAGGATGTTCTCTTCCACAGTGAAACAACTTGTAATGCAATGTTGAATTGTGTTTCACTAAATTGAATTGTCTTTGTGTTAAAAATGCTTGGAAATAAGCAGCTATAGAAAAATCTGGATCAGAGAAAAGCTCAGGAAAAAAAGAGAAAACTTTCAAAACTTTTAAGCTATGCCATTCTTTTGGTTTGGGCAAGGAGGCTTAAGTGCCTTATGTTGTCCTGCTTTTAAAACCTGTAAATCCAGCTGCCTGAAGCTATTTATTTTCTTACTTAATTTTACTTTCACTTAGTTTTTTATATGTTTTTACCATCTTCAGTTTCTTGTTGGATCTATAGCTTAATGAGAACTTCTCCGAGAAGAAGAGAACTGATTTCTCAAGCAAGTGAAGTGCCTGCAGGGCCAGGGAGAGAGGCGGCAGCAGGGTGGGATGTGGGCAACTGCCATACCTGTGCCACTCTCACTCCTCTCTCCTGCTGAAAGTGGTTCCCACCTCTGCCCACCTCCTGTCCTCCCCTGGCCCCCAGTCACATGGTCTTGCCGCTTGCTTGCACTGGCTGTCATACTCCCAGCTGCTCCAAAACCCATTTAACCAACTCATCAGCACCAGCAATAATGCCTTGCAAAAAAATCCCAGGAAATAATTTTCTACCTGATAAGCAAACTGGCTTCCTGGGAGAAGGACTGTAAAGAAAGATCAGGACCAGGTCTGTTCTCTTTCCTAGCAGCAGACCGTGAGCACCAGGACCTTGTAGTCTCTGGCAAACGAACAGAAGGAAAACAAACGCAAAGCACATAAAATGACAGACTTTGAACACATTTACTGCACTGTCCTTCCTAGAACACCCACTTATCAATTGTTTCCAAAAAGTAGGACGTAACCATGTTGTTATTTCAATTTTTGCACCAAATCCAGTCATAATTAAAGCATAAACAGTCAATGTGTTTTAACAGTGTGATATCTTATCAAGAAATCTCTCTAGAATTTGGTATTTAGTATAAGGCAATATAGAAAAACAGACAAAAAATCAGCTGCATACTAATCCCATATATCCCCACTGACTGAGGTTGTAGTAATGGGGGGTACAGTTGCCTGAAGTCTTTTGCAAAGAGCACACTTAAGCATCATTCCTGAGGAATTAGCCCATCAGGGCTTTTTAGTTCTGGAATAATGGCTTCAGAAGGACTTTTTCTACATAAGTGGTTTAGGATGTGGCCTACTGTTCATTGTAAGGAAAGGATTAGACATGTGGTTCCGTTCTCATTACACTCCACCAAAATATTTGATCAGTGACTGGAATAAATAAGGGATGCAAACTGCTATCCCTTATTTAGATGTGTAGTTAAACTGCCTGAAGACACGCAGGACAGCCCCCTTACTCAACTCCCCGCTGAACTGAGGATTTCCAGATTTAGAAGCCCAGATTGTCATAGCTTGAATTTGTTCTTTACAAAAGCACCTTCTTTAGTTAGAGCTAAACAGCATTACATTTTGTTCATCACTTACATCTTTATCAATGATCTGGACGAGGGGATCGAGTGCACCCTCAGTAAGTTCGCAGATGACACCAAGCCGGGTGGCAGTGTTGATCTGCTGGAGGGTAGAGAGGCTCTGCAGAGAGATCTGGACAGGCTGGATCGATGGGCCGAGACCAACGGGATGAGGTTTAACAAGGCCAAGTGCCGGGTCCTGCACTTCGGTCACAACAACCCCAAGCAGCGCTACAGGCTGGGGGCAGAGTGGCTGGAGAGCTGCCTGGCAGAAAAGGACCTGGGGGTGTTGGTCGACTGTCGGCTGAACATGAGCCAGCAGTGTGCCCAGGTGGCCAAGAAGGCCAACAGCATCCTGGCCTGTATCAAGAACAGTGTGGCGAGTAGAGCCCGAGAGGTGATCGTCCCCCTGTACTCGGCACTGGTGAGACCCCACCTCGAGTACTGTGTCCAATTTTGGGCCCCCCACCACAAGAGGGACATTGAGGTGCTGGAGCGGGTCCAGAGAAGGGCAACGAAGCTGGTGAGGGGTCTGGAGCACAAGTCTTACGAGGAGAGGCTGAGGGAACTGGGGTTGTTCAGTCTGGGGAAGAGGAGACTGAGGGGAGACCTTATCGCTCTGTACAAGTACCTGAAAGGAGGCTGTAGAGAGACGGGGGTCGGTCTCTTCTCCCAAGTTACAGATGATAGGACAAGGGGTAACGGCTTCAAGTTGCGCCAGGGGAAGTTCAGGTTGGATATTAGGAAACATTTCTTTACTGAAAGGGTTATCCAGCATTGGAATGGGCTGCCCAGGGACGTGGTGGAGTCACCATCCCTGGAGGTATTTAAGAAACGTGTAGACATGGTTCTTCAGGGCATGCTCTAGTGCCCAAGATTACTGGTTTGTGGTGGGGTGCTGTGTGGGTGGGTGATGGTTTTTTGGTTTGGAGGTTGTTGTTGTGTGTTTAGGTGGTGGGAGCTGGTGTTGTTGTGTGGTGTTTTTTGGTTTTTTTTTGTTTTTTGTTTTTTTTTGTTTTGTTTTGTTTTGTTTTTTTGTGGTTGGACTCAATGATCTCTGAGGTCCCTTCCAACCACTACAATTCTGTGATTCTGTGATTCTGTGAAATACTCACTTATCACACATGAAGCACACACATCCCTGATGAGAAAGAGACACTGCCTACGAGTCACTGAATCTCAGGTGCTGAGGTTTTCTAAACCAGCGTTGAATGTCATAGCCCACACTGAGAGCAGATACAGCAGATCCCTCTGTAAGCATCACTGGACATGACACTGCACTGTTTATTGAGTGTCAAGTTTATTGAGTGTCAAGGAAGCACTATAATTGTGATTAAAATAATCGAAAGTGCAAAAATCCAATATTCATGAATGGAATATTGAAAATTGAGTATTTTTCAAAATTCTCAAGGTACTATTACAACTAGCAATGTTTAGCTCCTAAGCAACACAGGACTGCTCAATTTGATTTATTATTGCATATATTAGTTCAAGGGGTTTGATACAGGCCATTCACATAAACAATCCAGACAAATATGGTTTAGAGGGAATCTCTGTAAACCAAGTGTTCAAGTGGTAGGGAAAAAGAGGATAAGCAAAGACTAGTTATTGAACTGAAAGGCTGTATGAAGTAGAATTGGGCAGAAATCTGCCATAAAGTTTTTAAGATATATTTTAAGATAGGGTTGGTAGAAAAAAAAATAAGCTTACAAAGTTTGCAGATGTTGGCAAATTTGGAGTGGCTGCAACTATTCTGGAAAATGTTTGAGATTAGAAACAAGCCTAAAGTTATAAATCCCGGAAAAGTGGAAATAATTAACTGAACAGCAATGAGACAGGGAAGAACCGGACAGGCACCAGTTCTTTCAAAACCAATTAAGGTTTCAGTAGATGATGAAAAAAAGATTTAAAAAGCCTCAGTCACCCCTGCCATACCATTGTAGAAGAAAAAATAATTCTATACCAGAGAAGAGCACCATTATCTCAGTCTTGAAATGTCATTCTCCCATGGTGCAGGCCCCATGTCCAGCTTACGAGAACTGACTGCATTTCAGGGGACAGAAGAACTCAGAGCAAAAGCTGAACAGCAACCAGAGTGCAGGGAGACAGCCCCTTGGAGAGTGAATGGCAGGAACGAAGACTGCATTAGACTGAAAAATGAGTACTGGTAGCTCAAGTAGCCCATCATGATCCAAGGTCTTTGAAGACATTTTGTGCCGCTGAAATAACGTGTGGGTAACCAGCATGATGAAGTTTCTTGTCCCTTATTTTTTTTCTCAGACTAGTTCCTAGGCAGCCACCTTCCACGTGGATTTTTACTCACAAAAAGCCTGCTCCCTGCCCATTCATTTCTCTTTCAGCTTTTTCATTGTACCCCATTTTGCTCTCACAAGCTGACTGCTGGACGCTGTGCTGCGTGACTCAGGGAGCCTGACTTCCACTGACCAGCCAGAGCACACCAGAAGGTTCCAACAACCAACTGAGGGAGTCCACCCCAGTTGCAGATTCTCTTTTTTCCCCTTCCTAATCTCTAAATAATAAATGAAATAACCAATAAAAATTGTGCAAACACCTATGATGATGACAACATGGGATTTTAGGGTACTATAATAACTTCTGCATGATAATCCAAAACTAAATGTCATGCATTCAGTTCTTCAAATAAAAATCCAGTACACCTAACTCCTACTTCAGATTATCTCCCTTATTACGCGTTTCACAGTGAAAACATTTACTCCTTAAAATTATACCTAGACAACATAATAATACTTCTAGGGCAGAGTGTGCTACTGCTGCTTTCTTGTATTGAATTCTCTTAGCTTGTGGTCCAGTACCTAAGCATCTTCCTTCAGAGAAATTCTGCCTGACCTGCCAAAACACTTTGCTAACATTGTTATCTCTTAGGTCTCATCCTCAAACACAGCCACATGTATTTACGCATGTAAAAAAAAAAAAAAAAAGGTCATTGTAATGAAAACAAACTTTCCCTTCTCCATAAAGGCCTAAAACTTGTCTTCTAAAACTTGTCTTCTAAAACTTGTCTTTTTGCCAGTCCACCAAAAAGTCCTAAATGCTGATGGTTACCACTTTCCTCCTTCTTGCAACCCTCACAGCTTAATGATTTAAGTCGTAAAAATATACTTCTGCCATACAGACTTGCCCGGGAGCTAAGCCTGTCACTTTGAAGCGTTATGTCTCCCCTGAATAACACAAACAGAACAACACGTTGACGATGCCTGGTAAACCGAATGCTCTCAGGATTATTTTCCTGGCCCTGTGTCATCTGCTCTGTGCTAATTCATGGAGCGCGACCAGGAAATGCTCGGCAGAGCAAGAGGCTGCGTGGGCCAAGAACGTGCCCGGGAGCAGGCTGACAATTTCGCGATTGGACGTCCCTGCGAGTGGCGTTCCAGTGCCTGGGACCAGTGGGTCAGGATCCCAGAGCCTGGCCAATGGCTGGGGGTCAGGGTGGGTGCCAAGCAGCGCACAGCAACAGGGTGCACACACAGTGGCTCAGCAGGGCTTCCCACGCGCCCCTACGGGAGCAAGGTGCGATGAAAATCTGTCAGACTCTAGACGTACGGCATATAAATAAATACAGTATCTCTATCTTTTCTTTTCTGAGACGAAGCAAACAAGAACTGTGCTGCAGACACTTTTTGTCTGGATGAAAATAGTAATCTGTTCCTAATAAATTCTTCATTTGGACTAGCTGGGCCCATTTGTTTTTCCCCCTTAAGAGCGCCCATTCTTAACAACAGTAAACTATTTCCAATTTAGCATGAAAAGTTAACTTTTAACAATACTTTTATCTGATTAAACACAATGAAAACCTCTAAATATATAAATAGTAAACAACATTATGCAGCTTTTACTGTCCATAGAATCCCATGCTCCCATGGCAGCTCCTGCCACTCCAGAATGCCTGATTTAAAGTTTGTATTTACAGCCCACAGTAATGAAAACTGCGTGTTCTCTGTTAACACATCTTTACAGGGCAAGGCAATATTTGGGCATAAAAAATTCATTGTAATTTACAAAATAATAGTTTATAAAGTAAATAGAGCAATAAATACTAAAAGGCATAAATAAATATTTGGAATATGAAAATCACACAGGCTACACAGCAAATGATACAGTTTTCAAATATATTGACCTGAAACATCAAGCAACTTACAAGAAAAGTCAGTTGAAGATTCTTATCCCTCTCTCTTTGAGAGACAGGAATCTCTTTTAGAGCAGGGACTGCTTTTACTCAGAACAAACCATGCACTGCAATTAAAACTGTGACTTTTTTATAAAAAGTACATTAAATGCAGTTTTCTTTCTTTTTTTTTTTTTTAACTATTGCAAAACAACATGGAGGCTTTACATGTCATTACTTTTATAAAAGATCAGACCTGGTAATAGTCTTTTAGACTTTTACAAAAAGCCTTTCAGACTTCCATAAAAAAATTGGACTTTAATAATCTTAATTCAGATTACTGTTTGCATATGTTTGACTTCTAGAGATTCTGCTGCATCATCAAACTAAGAAAAATCATCAAGTGTTCTAAATTAAACTGATTTAAAGTAGGGCTGCCAAGACAACGTCCTATACCCCTGTCATGCACTGCAAAAGGTGGCAGCCTGAGGATCAAGTTGTGGATACTCAACACTGAAACAAGTCACCCCCAGTAATCACCCCACTAATGATAACCTATTTGATACCAAGCAATAAGCACTCACTAAGCAGCAGCAAATACAAAAGGTGTTGTCCTAAGCAGGTCAAATTCTTTATGAAGAATTGCTGGAGCAGCACCAGGAAGGAGGACACCAGGGCTTCTCCTCTGCTTGCTCTACCCCAGCCATGTCCGTCTCACCTCTGCCTGCAGACTGGGTACCCAGGAAACCTTGGAGGATTTCCCCAAGATACCTTCATTGATATAAAGAGAGTATATAGGAAATGGCTTTCCATTTTTTCAACTTTAATTTGTGTCAGAAAAATTATCATGACACAAAATCATGATATTAAGATCTTTAATTAAAAAAGGAAAACCAAAAAATAACATTTTAAGCTACCTCTTCATTCACAACCATGTCTTTCTACACACACACAATTAGCCAATTCTAACATGGATATAGAGACACTGTATAATGTGATGACTTAATTTAAAACATTTATCTTGTGACCTAATGTATGCATGGAAAGCATGCACATCTGACAGAAATGCTGCAATTACAAATATTTCAAAACTAGTACAGCAACTACAAGTATTCTTGTCATTTTTAAAGATTATGCAAGCTTTTTATTATACATAGTCCTCTATGATTTAATTCTAGTGTACTTAAATCCAAATGCAAAAGCTTTCAGAACATTAACTTTAAATAAAATATTCTGCAAGAGCAAAATCCACTGAAAACATTCAGAATTTTGGTTATCCATCTCCCATCCTCCTGGCAGCAGGATGGAAATGAAAGCAAAATAAAACTGAAGGCTTGTTTTCTGGGGTGTAGCAATAAGGTTTCCAAAATGTAACACGGGGAAACAGTTTCCAACTTTAACAGCTTGAATCACTACCATACCTCCCAAATAAAGGTATGTGCGAAATCTTAGACTAAAGTAAGGGAAATAATTTAGATTGCTTTCGATAGTTTTTGTTCTATGATTAAAAATGCTTGAGAGCAAAACTTTACATACAAATGGAAAGTTTTAGGCACAACATGTAATTTCATCTTCTGTTTATAGCTCTCGTGATTTTGATAAAAATCAATGCCAAAAAAAAAAAAAAGCTATCAATCCTATTTCCCTCTCAGATAAAGAATAAATTTTAAATAATACATGTATTTTTGATTGTTTTCACTGTTGAGGCAGAGGAGAACAAGTAGCTAGTCTAACAAGGCATTCACTGCTTGTACTAAGCCCAAATAACTCTGTGACATGAGACTGTGTCTTACTTAGTACTTTTTGGGTAAACCTACTGTTCCACATCACCTATATTTCCAAACTTTAGAAGATCCCTTTAATCGTTTGGTAGTCTCTCAGCATTTGTCATAAGTTTTTCTTGTCCAAAAATGAAAATATTATGTTACTTTGCTTAATAATGTTTAACGCAATCCGCAGAACAAACTAAACACCATGGTACACTTGCAATTACTAAATTTGCTCTGGAGGACTATTTTCCAGCATACTTCTCTCAGGTATTATCAGATTATACACCACATTCATACATTCATGCTAAGAGACACTGCAGGAATATCAGATTAAGTGAAACAAACAAACAAAAGAATTTCAAAACAAGCAGGACTTCCAAGTTCCTCCAAAACCAGTATCCATCAAGACAGAAAAAAGCCAAAGCATCAGATTTACCATTGGCAAACTAGAACAATGCATTTAAACTCAAGTTTAGAAGATCTGCATTTGTGCTAGCCTATCCCATTGAAAGCATCTGATTTCATACTTTAAATTGAAAATATTTGGTTACCTTTTAGCTTTGGACAAAAAAAAAGGCAATGTGGAGGAATTCAATATAATTGTATAATATACTGATGTTTGATACATGATGTTGACACATTAATGACTTCTATTATAAAACTTCATTAAAAAGAAAAATATTGAACCATTTACCAGTGAAATCAAATCTTTATTTTTTTGTTAGTAATGAAAGTATCTCATTATCTCATTTTAAGGGTTAACCAGTACTTAAGCATTAATTTAGGACAGGGATGGACTTAAATTCAGAGATATTTCCTCAGATAAGCAAAATCACAACAGCAGCAAAATGCAAATATCTGAAAGGATATTATAGTCTTAAGTATCTTAAAAATGGAAAGGTTCTTAAATGCTAAGCGTGGATCATAAAAGAACAAGCTCCGTACCCAACCCCCTGCCTCAAAGGCAGACACTTTTAAAAGGTCCAGTGAAAACTATTTAAAGCTTAAACTCTTCCTCTATATGGGACTGTAAACTGTATGGTAATATAGTCCTTAATACTTTAATTTGACAAATTAAAAGGAGGCGGTGGCTTTGTTTTGGTAAGATTCAACAGGAATAATGTGATTCACTTTCAAAGGATGGATTTCTCATTGTTATAACTTTCTGATATTGAGGGATATAAAACCCTGAAAAAGATGGATATGTGAAAGACAATGTCCTCTTATTCATCTTACTATTCAGTAAGGCTAGTTAAGGAAATGTTTGCTGGCAAAAAGAAGTGACAAAACAGAAAAATAACAATTCCTTCAGCTGCATGATATATACTGGATCTGGAAAAAAGTTCAAATTAGTTAATCATCTGTAAAAAAAGGAGGGAGCAATTTAATAGATAAATATTAGGTTTGTAGATCTATTAGATTGCATAGGTTAAATTAATAATCTAAGTTAAAGAGCAAATATTGCATTTATCACTTGTTTTCCTCTCTTCAGATGTTTTAATAAGGTAGGAATTGTCATAACTAGATCACTTCAGCATTAGCAAATTCAAAAGAACAGAATAAGAGAAAAACATTATTTTTTTCTAATCGTTGAAGATTAATTACCAGCCAGCAGAAATAACCTATACCATATATGCCAAACTACTATGTTTCTCAACACAGAACAAAAGATCTGCAAATGCCAGCAAGACTACACTGCTTATGTCTACTTTATTCTTATTCTTTTTTTATTCAAGGTCATCCCAGCAGGAAATGAAAAACAGCCATCAGCATAGTAAAAACATTCAAACAGAGCAGAGCATGAAAATTGCACAAAAGAGGTTATATAATCAAGTCAGGGCAGTAACTGGATGATGTCAATGGCACTTTAATGCTGCTTTAACTACTGCCCTGTAAAAAAATGTGTCACTTTGTTGAACAAACAAAGAGAAGGCCACAACTTTAAAAAAATAAAACCAAACCCCACTTTCAGCTATAGCACTACTTAGAGTAATCCTCACTGCTAGCAGCGTAACATTTTCAAGAATACCAGAGGAACAAAAATTTTTTTTTTTGGCCTGGTTTTAAGATTTAGCCCCAGTGATTTTTTTTACAAACAAAATTGCATCACTCTCCTTTTTCTTAGTAATTAATTTTCTTGATTAATTTTTCCCCAGTCTAATTACTAGATACAGTATGTGATTTTCTCTAAATTACACTGAGATGTTTTTTTTTTATCTGTATATCAACACCCAGCACATAAAATAAAGCCAGTGCATTTTAGGTGGGAACCTAAAACATAATTCTTACATACTGAGCGGGTATCATGATATTCAATAGGCAATAATATGTAGTATACCATCATTTTAGTAACAAAAGAAAATATGTACCATGATAGTAAAGTAAAAAAAAAAAAACAAAACAAAACCAAAAAAACCTAGTAAGTAGTATACCATAATTTTAGTGACAAAAGAAATGAGATCCAGAAATACTGAAATCTGTAGAACAGGATGTAGAACATTTGTCAGTAGTCCCCTTGATCATAAAACCATGCTTACAAAAATACATATAAATAAATCTGGATGATCTATCAATTATCTAATTAAAATACTACCCAATATGCACAAATATGTAAGATTTATTGAAAGAGACTTCAAGATTCTAAGTATTAAAAAAATATATTTATCAAGTACAGCTTTGGTGTAGCTCCAAGAGCTAAGGATTTGTTTTAACGAACAATTATTTTCCCATTAGAGTTGAAAGGAAAACTTTTGAAAGTGAACTCCATGAAAAGCAATACAGTATTGTCTTACTAAGTCTGCAGATCCCTCTGCTGCCCTTGTTGCCAATTTTTCCAACCAGCTATGCAGTGCCATTAATAGGACTCAAGTGGGATTTGCTGGTTCAAAGTTTTAGGCATGTAGGTTTAATTGTCAAGAATTATACACAGAAATTTTACTCTGGCATGATCATGGCGTTTTGTCTCATCCACCTTCAGAGTCTTTCAAAATGCATTCACTACAGAAATGCTGTTATATTGAAATTAGAACTGTTTCTAATTCTCATGTATTTTACAAAAAAAAAAAAAACCAAAAAACAAAACAAAAAAAAAACACCAAAAAAACCCCACAAAACCCCAAACAAACAGCAATAACAAAAAAACAAACCGAAAACACACAACCAAAAGGCTCTCCTTTTACCAGTACGGGTAGAATTTAAAGAGATGTAATACTATTTCTGCACTCTGGAGAAATAACAAGAAAGGGCAAAATCTGTCTTTATTCCTCTCAAGGGGAACCTATTTCTAAAACCAAACAATAAAAAGGTTGTTGACAGTACAGCCATATGATTCATTACTGATTACTTTTGACAGATACATCCTTGGGAAAGGGCTGCTTTCTTGTCCTGCATTTGAGCAATGCCCAGTAAAACAGGGCATGATAGCTGTGCATCAGTGTTGTACTAACACAAACACATGATGGTTAAGGTGTTGGGTCAAGCAAAGAGTGAACTAATGGGTGGCACAATCTGTACTGTAAAGAGCTACTTATACATCGAAATATTTTTAGAGGATTAGCAATAGTTAGAGATGCAAACTCTTCTCGGTTTCCTTCTCAATATTTATTGTTTCAACTGTACTTTTCGATCAAAAAAAAAGTTTCTTCTTTACAGCAGGCTAAATAAGACACCAAAAAGGGAAGAGGGAAGCTGACTAGTTTATGGAACACCATGAACCACTGAAGCAAATGTGCTAACAGTTCAGTTTGGTTTTGTAGTTAATAGTCTTGTGAACAACTGCTGTGAAAAACCCCACAGAAATACTGTTTTTATGCTATAGTCATAAATTAGTCTTTTTTTCCCCCCTATCTACCATTTCACAAAATAAATAATGTTTCTGCACCTCTCTGTCTCATAGGGCTGCTTAAGTCTAAACTCTATATCCATGAAAAATTGATATTCTCAGAGGAAAGAACTGAAAGCCAGAAAGAAACATTATCGTCCCCTGACCTCCCACACAGGACAAGTCACACAACAGTTAGAGAAGTTCGTGTCTTAAGGCAATTAATTATTGCTGTCAGAGCTGAAACATCCCTTTGAGAAAAATATAAAAATGTGATTCAAAGAGACTATGAATCAACCTAATGACTTGCTAGTCATTCTAGCAGTTAACCATATTCACTGTTAAAAATGGGATAGTCTCACCCTGCTTCCAGCTTGAACGTGTTTGTCTTCAGTTTGTGCTCACTAGGAGTAAACAGCTGTGAGGAGCAGCATTGAAAACAGCTCCAGAGGAGTTAAGCATTGAAATTCATACATGATTTTTTTTTTTTTGCAGCAGTTCTTAAAGATTTTTAAATAAATACATAAAATCCTAAAAATTCAAAAGGCAGGAAAACACACTCATAATTCTCGGTAATTTGTCTGATTTTGTTCTATGGCGACTTAGTTCTTTCTTTCTTTACTCTCAGGAAAATGGATGCAGGTGCAGTACAAGCAAATGAGCCTGCATATTTGTAAAAGAAAATATGTACTGATGCAGAAGGGTCACCTGTGTTTTATTGGAGTGACAGAGGTCAGATCGCTTCCTAAGCCTCCTTCTAGCTCTGACACATCAGCCCCTCTCCCACAGGAGCATCCGGCTGGTAAAACGCACTGGGTGATACAATGACCTCTCAGCAGCCAAAGATCCTACACCTGAAAACAGGGCTGGAAAAGAAGTAACAGACTGGGCAGGTAAACTAGTATACTAGTATGGAAGTGTAATTTCCCCATTGGTGCAGTTTTGGAGGCTTCTCTTTCCTCAGGGCAGGAAGCTTCACTGAGGTTGTAGAAAGTTGGGGGTCAGCCTCTTCCCCCAAGTAACAAGCAATGGGACAAGAGGAAACAGCCTCAAGTTGCTTCAGGGGAGGTTTAGGATGGATATTAGGAAAAATTTCTTCACCAAAAGGGTTGTCAAGCATTGGAACAGGTTGACCAGGGAAGCGGTAGAATCACCATCCCTGGAGGTATTTAAAAGACGAGTAGGTGTAGTACTGAGGGGCATGGTTTAGTGGTGGTTTTGCCAGTGTTAGGTTGATGGTTAGACTCAATGATCTTAAAGGTCCTTTCCAACCTAGAGAATTCTCCGATTCTATATAGTGCATGTGAGCTTGCATTATATTTATTATACCAATAAATAACATCCACATCTACATTGCCAATGACCTTACTAAAGAATGCCCATTTTGTCTCCTTCAAGTCAAAAAGAAGTCTTGCAATACAAGATCAACATCAAGCCAAAGGATGTGGAAAACTGAAGGAATTATGGCATCTAAAAATAACATCTAAATTTGACTCAAAAGCCTTTATTCATTGTAAATCCATGCGTCACTCTTCCCTCTCTACTAGGCGGATTTTATCAGAACACATTTCCAAACGTTAGGTACTTTCCAGTTATTTCCAATACAGAGATTGCTATACTAGATTCAAACAGACTCAGATGTGGCGTTAGAATTTATCTGGATACTTGTTTTTATAGAGTGCCAGGGATGTTTTACTATTAATGTGGAAAGCACTGTTGGCTTACATAAAGATTAAAAAACAAAACTTCAGGTACTCTATCACTTGGCTGCAGACAGGCTTCCTGGTTTCAGACAAAGCAACAGCTCTTCCTTCCACTTAATGGAAAATGCCAGGTCACTTCACCGAAAAGGCTGCAGCTCTTAGAATCGTATTTTCTGCTTCCTGAGGTTAACAAAGGGCTGCCAGAGCAGATAAGTTAGCTATTTTCTTACTTTGCCTCCAGCTCCTCCTGCTCCTGGCAATGCAAACTCAGAAGAACTGGGAGTGACGGGGCTGCATTAAGAATCCTGATATTTATCTCCTCATTCCTCATCAGCGCAGGCCTCTGTGCCTTCCTAAGACACTGCTTTCTGCCTATGAAGAGCAATGGAAGAGGCTACCAGAAGATATCCAACATTAAAGTACCCAACTGAATGACTTTCAATGAAGGGAATCTCTGGCAACAGAGATCACTCCTTCCTTTTTCCCCTTGCTATGTCCATTCTAACATCTACATCAAAATTATAAACAAAAAACAATTAAAGCAAATTTAGACCTACTACTCATTTCCTACTCCCACTTTGTACTCATTAGTGAAAAAGTTATCTTATAGAACACATCAAGAAAATAAATATAATATAGCAATAAATATTATGTTTTATATCTTTTAAATCATATCCCACAACATGTAGAATCAATCAACTCCCATCTTGTTTTACCTCACATGCTGGTACTAGGACTGAACTAAATAAAATGCCTACAACTTCTTTCCCGGCACATTATTTTTTTTCTTTTTTTCTCTGCTCAAAGTAAATCTGGATTGACCAGATTAAAAAAAAAAAAAAACTTGGAAAACTGCATTGCTGCAAATTATAGGTGTGTCTGAAATTTCCAGATAAGTGTTACTAGTCTTGTATGTGTTTGTTATTTAAAATTTCAGCGCTCTCAGGAAATGATATCTATTTTGCTTCAAGTCAAGCACCCTCTTCCTAGCAGTTCTAATATTGGCTGTATTAAGTCAACAATTAATTAGCAAGCACTTTTTAATATCTCTGTAATTATTTCATCACATTAACAAAGTACTAAAAATACCAGAAAGAAGCACAGAACACTTTTAGACAGAAAATATTTTTACACACTCACACATTGTTCCTAAGGCCAACAGTCTGTTTCTGAGTACAAGTGAAGACAATTCTCTACTACTTCAGTCTTTGCAGTTAATTGCCAATTTAAAAGAAATAATTCAATTGTATTTTTCCATTTTGAACACATTTCAACTTACATCCTTGTTTTCATAACCTCTTGTCAGTTACAACCAGCTATCACTCAGGCCACATAAATACCATTTGGGCCACGTGCAGGGCAACTTCACAGACTTCCCAGTAACACATTAGAGCTAACACAAACTCTGAAGGGGTCTTTCCTGGTGTTCAAACAGAAAAGAAAATGCTTTCAGCCATGTGTGCATGCAAAAAATGGGGAAAAGTTAAAACATGATTAGTCTTGCCAAGCGGAGTGAAAAATATACAGAGAGGGGAAATATCTCTGAGACATCAAATTAAATACAAAACTGCCTTTTAGGAAAATTGGATGCTTTAAAAGAAATACCTAGTATGACAACTCGATACATGGGATATTAATTAAAAGTTAATCCAGGAAAGTTAAAATTCCAAATGTTTGCAAAGACAGACATGTGCTTTTGCCACCGGGTGGGAGCAACAAGGCCCAGGCAACACAGGCCAGGGGGCAGATGGGAGGGAGAGTGGAAGGGGACTTTTGCTGCAAGGAGGTATTTCCAGTCCTCTGTGTGTACAGAACCTGGCCTTTCAGGTTCTATCACAAACTCAGCTTATTTTTTTAAGGTTTTCCCCAAGGGCAGGCCTATTTTGGAGAGGCCCCAGGGGCAGGTTAATGGGTTCCCTCGAGAAGCAGTTCCTCCCCTCCTGCCAGGCCACCTTCTCACCGGGGTTAACACAAGTGGCCACGGGCATCACAGGCCACAAAATCAGGGAAATGATTCAAGTGAAACCAAATGTGTTTCCCTTGTTTATTTTTCAGCTGCTTCTGAGAACTGACTGAGAAGACCAAGCGCAGGACCAAGCCACTACTGTTGGCACCCAGCAGCCAAAAGAAACCAAAGTACCCCTTTTAGGGTATAAATTCTAAGTTCACCTGAAAAAGAATTTTCTTGGACACACAGCTAAACTATCATAGCTGTAAGACTGGCCAGAAGCACAAATATACCCTCTCATCCAGAGGCACACAACTGCCAGTTTACAGCTGGGATTTCCACAACTGCTTACAACACCTTAAGTAGAATTTAAGAGGCTGAGGAGTGCAAGCCACAAACCCAGCACCTAACCTCTGGAGTGCATAAATTTCTAGTGGTAAAATTTCCTCAGGCATTAAATGTTGTACTACTACAGTAGTGTCATGGCTGAAATCCCTCCTGAGAGATTATAAACTTGCTCTGGCTGGCCAAATCCTTCCCACGTTCAAACCATAAGGCTAAAGATAAGGCTGAGCTGAATGGATATTTTATTTCCCACCCACTGGAGCTTTGTCACTATGCAGTTAAAAACAACAGATTTTTTGAATGGATGAGACACCAACCAAGAGGAAAAAAAAGCAAATTTTAAAACCACGAAGGCATTCAACAAGTTTTTCAAATCCTGATGCTATCAGAAATTTCTTACATATGGGTCCAGATCTTATTTTATGGGCATTTACCATCATGTTCAATTATCTCCAAAATTCAAACTAAAAATATAAAATAAATTCATTCCACTCCAATCATCAGCTTGCTTTAAAAACAGTTTTTTGTTTACACTGTCCAGAAGATTGGCTCCTGAAAAATGAAATACCCCTTCACAGAAATAAGGATCTTTTCAAAGCAAAGTCAACCTGAAAAAGCTAATCAGTAAATAAAAGATATTTTAATATTCAAGGATCCTATAAATGCAACTTCTACCTCAGGTAGAACAGACTAAGATGTACTTATTATAGGCTAATAATGATATATGTCATTTTTTTCTGATTTTCAGGAAAAGAGTTTGGGAACGTCGTTACAGAAAAAAAATCCCAAGCAGACAAACAAACAAAAAAATCCAACCAAAACGCAACCCTCAAACAAACAAAAAAGTCAACCAGGATCAACCAAATTCTGTCATAAACAATGTCTGACAAACAAGACAGGTACTTGTTCTATGCTAATGCTATTATAAAACAATTCCTCATGGATATCCATTGGAAAAAAAAATAAATGAAGGTAATGGAAATCTGGGTTGCACAGATATTGCTGGTTTAGTATATATTGTTGGAATTCAAGAGTTTACCAATATTGAAAAGACAAAATTAGTTTGAGTTCAACCTGATATTGTCGAACGGTGAGTGCATAACCAGACTGACACTGAAGAAGATTTTGTGGCTAAGTTTCCTAAAAAGTCACTCACAATCAAGAAAGATGTTTCAGCATGTATCAAAATTTTAGATGGTTCAAGTGAAGTAGCACTCAAGATAGAGCACTCAAGAAAAAGAATAGCCTGAGTTTTAAAAATTTGCTTTAAATAAAGTATATGAGATGTTTCTAAGCCAAAAAAGGTCCTTACACACCTGACAGCTACGTCTTCAATCTACACATAAAACATGCTTTATCTATACATAAAAGTCTAACTAGCGAACATTTTAATTGATTTACTTTAGCTGATTCTACCCCCTACATAGCTGCTATTACACTTACTTAAGCTTTGCCCAGGCCAATAAAATTAAATCAGAAAGTTAATGACTTGAATCTGGCCAGTGCAAACCACCTACTCGCACAATCAAATTGTTCTCGCTGGTTCTTGCAGCCCTGTCACAGCTCTTCCTGCCCCATGAAAGTCTCTCCTTTCTCTGGTGCTTTAAACCAAACTCCTGGGCCTTTTTTATTGGAAACTGAGAATGTTACCCAAGTTAAAGATCTGAAATTCACGATTCAATTTATGTCTTTAAAAAAATAACTTAAAATACTCCCACCTCTCAATTTTCTCAGGGAGCTTACCAAAATGCCATCAAACCAAAACTTTTTCTTGAATGCAAAGTAGTTATTATGCCACAGACTGACAAAATATTCCTTAAAAGGCATCCTGCTTTGATAGGCAGCTTCCCAGCAGCAAATCAATTGATGTGTATTTTTTATATACATATGCTACATCACCACAGGGCAGCTCCACCTTTTTACATTATCTTAGCAATGGTGCATATATTTATATTTATTTTGAGTTCTGAATGGATCACTAGTTATCTATGCACAAGACCACACACTGCCCCACATAGTTCCCAAATTATTTTTGAAAAATTGAAAACAAATTTTCCTTGCCCACCATTAAAATGTTATGAGACTTTGATTCAGACACACTTTATAGATTTAAATACCGATGACAGATTTCATCTGATTACCATGAAATTTAGCTGATAATGAATTGTTAAATACAAGCCACTATGAGATATCAGAGTGAGATTTTATTTACCCTCTGTAGAGCATGGTGGACCTTGGACATAGGCTATAAGCCTCTGAATTCAACTTGTCTGAGAAGCCTGCACTGAATTTCATGTTGCCCCAACTATACCTCCCACTGCCTAGAGATAACTCAAAGTAAACATGGACTCGCATATTCTGTATTTTTTCTCCAGTGAAGGAAACTGGCAGCCGTATGGCTAATAAAAGGCTAATAAATCCATCAGTCTGGCAAACACAATGCAAATAACTTGACACTTAGCGGTCATCATCCTGCTTACCAAAAAGAGTCATTAGTTAAGGTAATGCTGTGCACAAAGTAATACTCTTTTCCTTTTTTAGACCAGCCAGGCAATGAGTAGACTGTTGTAATAAGTGATTTAAGGGGAAAGAATGCTGAAAGAAAATGTTTCTGAGAGATCCAGGGCGTGGCAATTGGAAAGAGAATAAAAGATCTGAAAGTGCAAACAACAGATCACAACAGAAAAGGGAGCAACCTCACAATCATTAAAACTAATTTTGGGAGTTAAATACATACGGTCATCATTTTGCTTAGTAAAACATAGAAAAAACTCAGAAAAAAAGCCAAAAGAGAACACTACATTGTACCAAACTTCACGGTTTTGATTCAACAAACTTTCATGAGGTTCAAGAAACCAAGACAAGGCACTTCACAAACTCTTCAATGTCCTAATCTTTGTTAATCTGTGTAAATACAGATTAAACAAAACCACATTAAACTGAGAGACCACATGGGTCTCTCCCTTCTGTGTCTTTCTCAAGAAGTTCAAGAATCTTTGTTATTTGCAATAAATTAAACATACATTCAATTTTCGTTTCGAAAGAATCACTTGACTCTCATTAGCAACAGTAATAATTCCATACCAAAAAGATCAAATTTGGCAGCCTGATAAGCAAAGGAAGGAAAAGGAAATATTTGAGTCATTCCATTCCAGCTCAGCCAGCTCTCATTGCACCATCTCTTTGGATTGTCTTGAAACTCTGCCCATGTTTGCAATAATAAAGCCTGTAAAGCTATTTTTGTTTTGGTTTTGGTTTTTTTCATCCAATCCAAATGGAACAAAGATAAAGACAATTTGGCTCAGTTACTGTATATGTATACACACACATGCATACACATGATATGTACAGCATGTATATATATATGCAGACATACACACAAATATTTAAAATATTGACTTATTTTTATACATACACTTCTCCAGAAAGACAAGCAACTATAAATATTTAGCTTGTGTAATATAGATTTTAAAAGTCACCTTTATAAATAGACCTTTTCTGTAAGTGGAGTCTTAGCCTCTAAGGCTATAAACACTTGGCTCGTTGGAAAGAGACGCAGCAAATGTCCAAACCCAGGAAGAATCAGAAACCTGGGGATTATTCATGTATACAAAGTTAAGCATAAATTCACATTTGCAAGATGAGATCTAGAGTGTATGAAATATTCCATCACAAAAGAATATACAAAGTGGGGAAAAATACTGAAAAGAAACTACAATAAGCTTTGAAAGTCTCAGAAATATGAATCAAAAAAGAAATAATTGAAAAAATACCATTTTGAGAGATGAATCAAGATAGGTGCAATTTTATGGTTTGTTTTTCAATTGTTCAAAATAGAATTGGGGTCTGAAAACATTAATCTAGCCTTTGCATTTTACCCACTATACACAGGAAAATATTCCTGTAAAAGGACATTTTGTAATTCAAAAGAAAATATTATGTAATTTTACACATCAGACGCTATTTCTCTTCTTCTTTTGTTATTTTCTGAATAGTTGTCTGTTATTTTTTCATGTCAGAATGGCAACAGCAATTTCTTCTATGATATTATGTTGTTTTCTTTCCACAGCTTCCTTCCATCTTTACCCTGACTGTTCTCTTCTTTACTGACTGTACATGCTATTGCTCTTTTCTGCTGGACTTTCAACCATTTAATTTAAACTTAGTTTACTTACAAGCCAATCCATAACCACACATGTACAGTCTAACATTTATTTTATATTCAAATCACTAAGTTTTTTGCTGGTTAATGACATCCTCATCTCATCTCTTAATGACCGCAGACCTTACCTAGGAGAGCAGTCAGTGAGAGCTACTCCAAAAAATGGAGGAGGTTGGAATATTTTGGTCATATTTTTCTCTTAGGCATGTGTTTACCACAATGTTAGATGAGACAGTCACCCCTCTCCTTGTGTCTCAGATTTAGAACCTCCTGATTATGCAAGGGATAGGCACCTCCCTGTTATTTTTCCACCAGCTTTCTCTGGGAATTAAGAGAGAAAGAGCACATTTACTCATGTCCAAGCTTCTATTTCTTACTATTCCCAGTGAGTAATCCCATGTTTGTCTTTGCTACTCAAAACCTCTTGTTCAATGTCCCTTATGCCCCTAAATTCCCAAAAGTAATGATGAAAAATGATATAACTCATCACTTTTAATTTTGCTGTTGTTTGGGAAAACTGAGTAATAGGAAAGGTACTGAAGCTATTAGCAAATTCAGGAAAACAGAATAATATTTACAATTGTGATTTTCAGCTGGGGACCTAGACAACAATACCAAGACATCCATTGATCTATATAATCTTTGTGGCTTCCTAAAACATTTCAGTAGAACAAACGAAAAATATCTTGTGCTGACCATAGTCCAAACTCTCAAAGCTTTGGGAATTAGAAAACAGTCTTTTCAAATGGCTAGAAAGCAAATATCCTGCACAGTCCAGCTAAGCATATAAAGAGATGTTGGTAGTAAACAGCAAATTTTCATTGTCAGAAGAAGGTCACTAGTAGAGTTTCACAGACAGCTGTGATGGGTTTTATGTTGTTTAATTTATTCATAAGCAGAAGAGGGATGAAAAACAGAAAAAACAAAGTTTTTCTTATGATATTCATCTATTTTAACAAAGTCTGACGGGGAAGAACAGTAGATGGACCTGTCAACAGTCCATAAATAACTACCAAAATGCAGACTTAATATGATGTATATGGAGAAAACCAAACAATAAATAAAATGGTGGGCCTAGAACTGATCATTACTACTTATGGACAAGATCCTAAGCTACCGTTGATAACATGAAAACAAGAGTTCAAGAAAACAAAACATGATGTTGTGAATTATTAGGAAAGGAACAGAAAATAAAAACAGAGACAATCCTAATGCTGCTGTATAAATCCCCAGTTAGCCCACATACCAGATCTGTCCACATAAATACAGAGGAAAGTTATAATTCCCTCACCTCAAACCACAGCAGAGCAGGAAAGGAGCAATTCAGATGATGAGAGGTTAAGAACACCAACCTTTCAGCGAGAAGGCTCCTCAGCTTTAAAAAGAAATCTAAGGAGAAGCTTAGGATCAAAGGTCATAAAATAGCAGCTGGCATTGAGATGACAGAGAGGGATAGAGTATTCACTGTTTCTTTCAACAGAAAATGGGGGACACCAAGTGATGCTAGCAATTTGCAGGCTTCAAACAAAAAAAGGGACCTATTTACACACACCATGTAGTTTGTGTAGTACTCCTTGTCACCAAAAGTTAACAGTGTATGTAAGAGCTAAATTAGCTGAAAGAAAAGAGGTTAACCATTTGTGGAGGAAAATTTCATCAAGATTTACATAAAATATGGAAATAATCTTTAGCTCAGAAAAACCCTAAGCTGCAAATTTTTATAGGGGTGAACCACTATATGCTGCTGTATGCTGTCTACTTGTTTATAAACTGCCCTTTCAGTCACTCTCAAAGGACAGATATTAGGTCAAATGGATCTTTGGTTTTACTCATTACAGACATCTTTCTGTAAATAAATGCATATTTAGCATTTTAACACTAAAATTTTAAGTATTTACTGGTGAAAAATACATCTTAGTAAAAAAGATGAAAACCACAAATTATATTTATTAACTGTAACATAAGACAATATATTCCTCTGATGACAATGTGTTAAATATACAGTAAGATACTTGCAGGAAACAATGGGTATGATTTGGCTCCATGAGTTTTCCCGTTCTTCAACGAAGACTTTGATGAGGGTCAGCTTGCTGCTGAGATGACAAAATACTTTCCCACTAGCAGATCTAGTGACTTGAAGATACGTTCTTTAAATGGGGGCTCTTTTGGGTCTTCTGCTGCTTGCCTCGGCAGCTTTGCCTAACGTCTTCCAGTAAATGTCAAACACTCTATCAATATTGTGCCCTTCTGCTCACTGCTAACTACCAAGCACATTCTGCAAGCTCTGCAAATGCCTCCTTAACACATTCATGCCTTGGTCCTGGCTCACCAGCAGTACAGATTGCCTGGGAATGGCTTCAGCAGGGTTCGCATCATACACATCCTTCGAAATTGCTTTGCTGGGGAGGTTTGGTATCTTCTGCAGTATCCATTTGATTTGTTGGTACCCAGAAAATAGGGCTTCATGGAGGAGAAATAAACTCCTTTTTGCAGCAATTAAGAGACTTTAAAGTAAGTTACTTTCTGTATTGTGTACAATATTTTTGCAAGTAGCTTCTTCCTGTTGAAAATACTACCAAAACATTCACTTCTGAAAAACATTTTGAGCTTTTGTTTAGACAAATAAATATCAGCATCTACATACAGATGTTTAAACTCTTATTATTAACAGAAGACTAGTCTACACACTCAGGCTGGAGAAGCCTGGAGATTATTGGAATAAACTGCCCAAACAGTAGCAGCTTAATTCAGTTGTCGGAACAGTGGTGCCCGCGGTTGGTTTAGATGTCCTAGGCTGAGACATCTGTTGGGAGCAAGCAGGTATGACACAGGCTCAATGGGAGACCCGAGTCGTTTTTGGAGAGGCAGCTGGATGCTAGAAGCTATTTTCTCAAGGGAATTCAAATGGTGCTAGATACTATGGTTAGCAAGTGAATGGAGCCCTAGGTGTCCCCTTTTGGGTGAGCCAAGTCCTGCTCCAGGTATTATGGACTGCACTGGCTGAGTTCCTACTCAACTAGAACGGGAAGCTCAGGCACCAAACATAGCTGTAGACTCCTGTGTGTAGAGACTTACATGTAGGTGCTGTAATTTCAAATTGAATTCTGCACTTGGTTATAAAATTTCCATGAAGGAGGACCTAAGATAATTTTTACTGAAATAATCTTACACATTTCCCCTGCTTTCTGTCAGCAAATCATCACGGGCATCTATGCAGTTTGCTCCCCAGCCATGAGTCTGTCGAGCTCTGTGTCTGTATTCAATTATTCTCAAACACTTCAAGTAAACCTTCAGTGTCTGCTCGTCTTTTTTGAACACTAAGCAGATACAAATCTGTGTCTTATCTAAAACCTTATACCAGCGTCGCATCTCTCCTCTATCTCCTATATGTAAGCTGATGCTCAGCATCGAGGTGATCGAGCTCACTCACAGTCCAGATTTGAGACTACAATCGTCTGTCACGGCATCGAGGTGTACTTATTTGCTGTCTTAATTGCTTAATCTATTGGAAGTTTTTTAAAAGGGTTTCAAAGACCTGATCAGAAGGAAGGATCCCACAATTTTCAGAGGAGAATGGGCTGGTGGATTGCTCACTGATAATGCATCATTTGCAAAGAGCAGATCTGCAAATACCATGTATCCTTCTGCTGTGATGGCCCAAAGACTCCTGCGATGACAGCATTCAGACATGGCACCCATTTCTTTTCCCTAAATGCCTCTTTTAAGAGGCATAATGTTATCACAAATCAACACTGAAATGCAAGATTCCATTATGTTTCCATTACCCTATCTCTTTGGTAATTCATGTACACTCCAAACAGATGTCTGATTTGTGTAATTCAGTTTGTATTGTTTTTTTTAAATTGTATTAAGATAGATGCTCTTGAAAAGCATCAATAATACTTTTCACTGGCATTGTGAGGATACATCAGATTCCACAAAAACTCTCCTGGAGCTTTGAAAAAACCAAGCATTTCTTAGACAACTGACTAGAAAGTCACTATAGGATTAAATGACTGACACTCCTTTTTCTTTGGGTAGATCCTTGACATTTACACTACGAATCAGAAATTAAAATAAATAAATACATAGGTATGCACTGTAAACTATCCAATTTATAGAATATGTTGGAATTGTAAACAAAAGCAGTAACAAGACTGTTTCCTTCAATTTCATGTCAGTGACTACCTTCAAAAGCTACTCACCTGGAATGATTGCAATTTAAAAAGTCCTATTAAGGTGTGATCTCAAAATTATACTCATGTATGAAAAAGGTGTTCTATTCATAACAGACATGCAGGAGAGACAAAGTAATAATTAGTGGTAGCAAATATTATCATGAGAGAGTTATTTCAAAATATATTTTTCCCCCATAATTTGCATGCCATTCTTAGTGCAAATCAAGTCCATTTTCTTTTGTGACAATTACTTTTTGTCAATTTTTACCTTTTCTGCTTACAACAGAGTGTTAGTTTCTACTCTTGTTGAGTCTTTGAGACCCAACTGCAGTGAATGCAATTATGCTCATACAGCTAGCAAAAACATCAGAGAGCGTCCAGATGCTGCCAAGAAAAACTGTGAACAAATTTTAGTATTGGTCTGAGTGCGTGTAACTAGTCCCGTAGACAGGTTTGGGTTTTGGTCATGTTTAGGCAAGACACAAATAGTAACATATTGCATCCATACTCAAAGGACCTCTGGCAGAATCACAAACAGCAAGAACTAGAAATGGCTGTAAAACACAGAAATTCCCTAAATAAATGTAAGACGGGATACAATTCAGGGAGGAGGGGACAGCAATAGTACTGCATCCAGAATTTTACATTCCTCAGCCACTTAAATGGTCTAATATAAATACGTTTCAGCAATTTCCGTGAATGCATGGGCATTCTATATTTAGTCAGAGATGAAAGGAAACTTCCAGGACCGTACTTAATGCATGAAGTGGTTTTGCAAACTGCTTTGGAAGTGGGTCTCCATTCTTAAGGGAAGTCAGCACAGGACCTGGTGACTGGGATGCCAGCCCTAGTCCTAACAAAGACTCTGGGCAATAATCTCATTTTGGGTGAAACCATGTGCTCATTCAAGGCTCCACCAGCACTTTTGAAGCTGGCAGAATCCACCCTGCAGAAGAAATCTAAGCCGTGGATCCCAGCCTGCAGCAGGGAAGGGGAAAGTGCCAGAAAGTGGGGGAAGCAGGCGAGAGTGAGAAAATGTACAGCCAGAAGTAGCACTGGCAAGGTCAGCAACTAGTAATGTTACGAACAGTTTTCAAAAGAGAGCCTAAGATTAGGAGTAGACATTTTTGATATGTGGGGAAAAACATTTGGCTGCACTGTTGGTCTGGGCCCCATGCTGTTTTAATCCATATAACAAATTATATGTGAAGTAGAGCAAAGTCAACTCAGCTTCCAAAATGGGACAGTTTTCAGAACCAGTGCTCAGCAAAAAACAATATAACTATATGTTTATAAACGAGGAAAAACTTACGGTGATGTTATTTTACAAAATTACTTTGCACGGTCAATCTGTGTCCTAATGAAGAAATAAAACAAGAGAAGAATGTGGAATTTACCAATGCCAGTAAAAATGGGCTTAACCCATTAGCAACACACTTTGGAGGATTTCATAAATCTTGGTGTTTTAAAAAGGCATTCAATTGAAATGAATTCATTATTTCTAATCATCTAGCTATCAACACCACTGCTACAGAAAATATATTTAATATACAGGCTCCACATGAAAGACAAACTGTGATAGTCAAACCAGAGATGAAATAACTGCTTCTTATTTTCATGCTTAAAAAAAAAGCCTATTCTTGAGTGTAGAAAGCCTTCTGAGGGAGATGGGCTGCCTCCATGAAGCATAACATTGTACTCACTATGAAGCACAACAGTAAGGTAAACATGAGTGATAAACCCTCTGGTAATTCAATGTATACCTCAGACATGTAACAATTATTCTGAAAGTAGATCCGACAGCTAAAGGTAGGCAATTAATATACAATAGGTAAGCTATTTATATATAATTCGTACCTTCAAGCTACTGATTACTAAAGAAATTATACCATTGTTCTTTGTCCCAGAGATTCCTATTGCTTCCCTGTGTCCTGGCCCATCTCCTCCCCATTCACAGCCATTCAGCAGAACTGCAGCAGCAGGAGTAATTGTGCATTTACAGACATAGCATTACTTTTGATAATAAATTTTGTTTATTACAGTCACCTAGTTGGTTGGTGAAAAAGGAGAATACCCATTACCAGATGACACATAAGGTCACCATTATGTTTTGAAGAATGCTGGTCATCCGCAGGCGCATTTGGGGAATTACTGTTCTTTGTCAAGCTGAAAAAAACGTTTTTAACTTCTTTTGCATTTCTTCTGCTGCACCGTAATTTGCATTATACCGGAATGATAATTCAGATTTGGGGTACTAGACAATTTGATATATTAGTGGGGTTAGACGAGTATAATGCTTGCATTGTTCACACATTCTCCTCTGACTCACTGCAAGATCATAAATACCCACGGTAAGGGGAGCTCCACCCTGGCTAGGTTTAATCTAATACTTTCTGCTCTTGCAGGCCCTTCTGCCTTTAACATGAAACCAAGCCACGAAGGCTTGACTCCATACTGTAAAGATTTTCTTTTTTCTTGTGGTTTTTTTTTTTTTTTTTTTTTACATTTAAGGTGATTCGCAAAACTAACTTTACACAGTTCCGTGTAATCTCAAGGCAAAAGGTGTTCTGTAAATGTACTTTGTTTCAAATGTAAGAAACATTAACCACCCACTTCCTGTATTGTTCCCTAAAAGGTTTACAAGTGCTGCAGGACTAATCCCATCCTGCCAGAAGGCTGCGCTCCTTGCCAAAGAAGGACGCGGTTCATGTTAAACGACTGTACTCTTCACATTAAATAACGCTTGGAAGCTGAAACGCACCAAGGCATTAGAGATCCCTTTTGAAAAATATCTGACAAAGTCACAAGTCAATGTATTCCAGGAGGCCCCGCAGAAAATTCCCAGGGTCAAGCTCTGCTCGGCTTCCACGGCTGCGTGTGTGTGAGGGAGGGAGAGGGGCTGGTGCCAGGAGCTCCCTCAGCCCAAGTAACATCTAAAGCGGGTCAGTGGAACAAATCCGTCCCTCGCAGCAAGCCCTCGAAACAAAATAGCGTGTGATGTTCGGTTAGGTATTGGCCTTTATTACGGGCAAATACGGCTGGGAAGGTCACGGTTGCAGTAAAATCCATGTGAACGGAATAGTCCTTGTCAATACTGAGATTTACCACCAACACAGCCCCACTCAACACAGTGACCGGACCCCAGAGAAGAATGGCCGGGCACCCGGACTGACACGTTAGTGCCTGAATTAAGAAACAGGACAGAGAGCTATTAAGTTCTCACGTCCTCAGTCCTTCGCAGGAACTCGCACCGGGTTACTCTTTGGGAAGCCCCGGGTCCGAGTTTGCTCACCCATCCCCACCGCCCCTCGGCGCTACCGGCCTGCTACACACCCCCCCGCCGCCCCCCGCCCCCTCACCGCGCTGTGGAGCGGTACGCTAGGGAATGGCGAGACCCTTCTCGGGACGATTGGGCTGGAGGCACAAAGCCCGGTGGGTCAAGCCGAAGATCCACCTCTCACCGCCCCCCCGCAAAACCCAGGGCACCGGCCAGACCTCACTCGCACCCCGCGCTGCCAACGCCAGGCAGGGGCGTCCCGGGGACACCGCCACCCCCGGGGACACCGCCACCCCCGGGGACACCGCCACCCCCTGGGGCCGGGGGCGGCGAGCCCAGCACGGCCCCGCAGAGCCCAGGGCAGCGGAGGGGGGGCCGCCCAAGCAGAGCCGGCCGCTGGTCCCACATCCCCCCCCC
>NW_015091064.1:674543-689543 GCF_001431845.1 Calidris pugnax
GGGGCGGGGAGGGGGAGAGAAACAAACAAACCAAACCAAACCAAAAAAAAACAGAAGGGAAAGAGAAGAAGCAAGTTCAACAAACTTAAGTCCCGTTTCTGCCCTGCTCCGAAGGACTGATGTGCTGCACAACCCTCAGACCAGCCCCCTCTCGGTGCTGCAACTTCTACTGCTGAACCAGGAAAATCCATTGGATTTGCCCGGAATCACATTCGGTTGATGTTTTTAGGTAGGTGCGTACACTGGCAAGGAGGTGTAAAGGGACCACCAGAACCCAACTGTACTTGGAAGAATAATGGTTATAGCCTAAAATCCCATGATCTCAACACTTTCTCAAAACAAATCTCACATGAGAACACAAAACTGGATTAGCTTTGAGATTTCTAACGTTGCCCTAAATATCTTCTGCTGTGCCAGGTCCAAAGTAGGTACCCTTTCTCCAACCCTCTCCATGGTTTGACTAGCCCAGGTGGAAACACTGGAATGTCATTTCAATGATGACAGTTGCAGTGATCACAAGTAACCTATTTAGTGTAACAACAACATATTCTCTTACAAATGATGGGTGTCAGCACTCCCAGTTCCACCCCAGAAATGAGCCGTGGCACTTCTGCAGGGTTGCCCACATGCCTTTTGCTTCAAGGAACAATACAGAGGCCATTTTTGCCTAAAGCTTACCTATAGTAATTCTTACTCTGCGTCACACTGTGAAAACTTGGTTTTACCAGAAGTCAGGAAATTACTTCTTTTTATTTTTTTTTTTAACACCAAGTCAAACACGTCATGTAGGAAGTCAGAGCCTGGAAGCATGTTAGGAGTGCTGGAAATCACTGATAGGCCCAAAGTCAAAATATGCTCTCCTCATTATCTGTAACTGTCTTTCTGCAGAAGTACTGTTTGACTACGTTTTTACTGAGTCACTATGTCTCTCTTCTCTGACTGCTTATACCTTATACATGATATATCTTATACATGGCTTATATCTGACTCCTTTAAAACATCCATCTACCCTCCAGTGAGCTGGAGGCTGGTTAACTGGGAACCTGGAGAGACTCGTGTTTACAGAAGCAGCAGGTAAAATCATGCGTCACCTCAATGTCGACTCAACAAGCAGCTGGTCTGTGTCTCACCTCTGCATTTGTGATCAGTGTCGGGATGTATACATCTCTTAATCTGAAAACTAAGTTTGTTTCTTGGTCCAGGAAAAACTCGGGCACTTTTGACCTACAAAGTGCAAGTGTTGGCACAAGTAAGTTTTTATCCCGGAAATGCCACTGGCATTAGAGCATCTTGGTGGTTGTAAATCTGACATCCTGCAGCACCCATACTAAAAGCAGCAGAACATCTGAGGTTAGATAATTAAACACAGAAATACAGAGTTTTTACTAAACTGGGATGTTTGTAGACAGTTTATTTTGTGGCGTTTGGTGCTTTATTATGATTATTTTCAAAAATAACATACATAGTCAAAATTAGTTAAGTTTTCTATAGGAAATTAAAATTGTTCTAAAAATCTTTTAGCACTTGGGGACTAGCTAGGGTACCATGCATTGTAAGTGTCTATGCTATACATATGTAATTCTGAGAGTGAGATTAAAAGTGCATAGATATTTTCACTCTAATTAGGCAATTTAGCCTTAACAACCTATATAGCATTCTTGCCATTAACTTTAAGTTATATGTAACCTCCAGGCTCTTAGTTAATATATTATTAATGCCTCATAAGTCATTTAATTTAGCCTTTTTTCATGCCCCATGGAATCCGGTGGAGTATGAGGTGGCTTGCAATTAGCTCAGCGCTAGACACTGGATAGAATATTAATGCTTCTAATTAAAATATAATGCAAATCTACTTGATGTTCATTGAGATGCTGAGACAGCAGTCGGTTCCTTCCTTGTCAGTGCACCAATTAAAGAGTGAAGGCTACATTTTTTGAGGCCAAGAACTGTGTCTTGTTTTCAGTCTATAACATGCTAGTTTGGCAGGGAAGAGAAGTGAGAAATACGGGTAGACCAAAAAGTCTTCACAGAGGTGAGTAAGAAGATCCAAAAAAGCTTTCAAGAGATTTTCTTCAGTAGTAAAGGGGGAGTTAAAAAAGTGCTTAGAGAGTGAGATAAAAAAGAAATCCATTTTACTTAAAGCTGCATAGGAAAAGTATTTACATTATTATTCCTGTAAATTAAGCTAACTTTTGGAAGTTCTCACAGTTTCTTAACCGTTCTTCACAAACTTTCTGGAATAAGAGAGTTTTCATCCCCAGATTATGATTTGCCATTTGAACTAAATTAAGTAGGAAACTTGTGGAAAAATGTCTTTTATGAAGTTACTGAAGATTATTTCAATGCAGTTGCACAAGGGAGAAAGCACATTTCTGGAGTTTCCTAAATTTTTAATTGTCTGATTTCACAGCCTCAAAATCTTTCCTATTTCTTTTTTTTTTTTTTTTTTTTTTTTTTTTTTTTTTTTTTTTTTTTTTTTTTTTTTTTTTTTTTTTTTTTTTTTTCCACCACAGTTTTTGTGTAATAAAGTAAGAGGAGTAAGAAGTTTGTCTTGAGCAAACTTGAGCCACAAAGTATTCAGGGCTACTCTAGCTAAAATCAATAAGAAACAGTTCAGGGACTGCTGTAAGAAGAAACTCAGGCCCAAAGGCTTGTGTGGTCATTTATGGTATTCATGAAACTGCAGTTTTCAAAGATTGGAGGAAAATTGCTTCAATTTGAGCACTGAATTGAATTTAACTCTCTGTGTTCCGGTCCTTGTATGTTTTTGGTGCTGAAAATATAGACATCACTCCATAATTCTCAGCAATGCTGGCATCCTTTTTGGCTTCTGACACCTCTGTTATGATTTAAAATTGCAGTTGTCTTTTTAATCTGGTTTATCTACATCTTACCTCTTCTATAAAATGCACTGCAAAAAAAACCCACAAACCCTGTATAATGATTTTAATATTGATTGCATGCATTCTAAATTGGTGGCAGGGATGGTTTCAGATAAATAAGACTTGGTTTTGATATATCTTTCTATTCTTAGCCAGTTTTCATAGAACTTTTATAAAATGTTCAGGGTTGGTTTTGGTGAGCCTGGGAAATTTGTCTTCTGTTTCTGATTTTTGTAGTTGAGGAGGTGATCGAACAACAACAACAAAAAAGATATACTGGAAATAAGAGATTTTTCTTTCTGAATGCTAGAAGTCCTTAGCTTATAGTTAGATACAGTGTAAATCTCCATCTGCTTTTACAAGTTTTCTACTTACCTCCCAGATTTTTGTCAAATACTGCCACTTGCTGGTTTTATTCCATACCAGTAATTTATTTTTGGAGCTTTTCCTTTGCTGAAATAATAAAAAAGACTTTCTAAAAGATCACATAATTAATACATTTGTCTTTTCTTTAAACAAACAAAAAACCATCAGATATAAGAAATATAAACTCAAATCCTCTCAGTTCAGTTTATATCTCCATGTTAGCATTCTGTCTCTGGATATAAAATGAGGCATTCAAAACATTTCAATATGTGTTCGGGTATGTGACAGTGGAAACACTTTGCATTGACATGTATGTGACAGTGGAAACACTTTGCATTGACTTTGGCAGTCACGGAATCATGACCTAGTTAATTGTTTGCAACCCTTTGGTTAATAGTAACAGTAAGAGTTAAGATGAATAAATTGTCAAAATAAAAAGCACATCAAAAACCTATATTTAAAGTGGTTTTATTATAATATACCAGCACAGGACTAAAGCTTAAACACATCTGATCTTCAATCTTTCAAAGGCAGAAGAGGAATTCAGACTGGTTTTAAAAGCATATAGTGGTGCCTTTAATTTCTATTACATATTCAAAGTGAATGCCATGGGGTAGCTGGATGGTGTGTCAGCAACTGTGATGAACTCAGGGTATCAGTCAAGTCAATTATTTAAATGCATAAATGATTGTTCATAAACTTTTCTCAACTACTCAGGAAAGCTTGTACTGTACTCGGCTACATACTTTAGAAATCCAGCATTCTTCTTCATAGGTCAGTCAGAGGCAATATCTGACCATGGGCATTCAAGAGTTTATTACATGGAATCATAGAATCATTTAAGTTGGAAAAGACCTTCTAGATCCTCGAGTCCAGCAAAGAAGATTGAGTACATCATCCCCACAGAAGTCAGATTCAAATATTCTTCTTCCTCTCAGTTGGGAAACCAATGTTGTTGATCTATCTTTGAAACCTGCCATTCTCCTTTCCTGAATATAATATCAATTTCCAGGGAAAATTGCTTCTTCACCGATTACTTCATTCCTTCTAAGTTTAAACAAGAGTCTACCATTCTCTGGAACATACTAGGGTATCTAGTTGCCTCATGTTCTGTAGATCATCTGAATATGTGTTGTTAGTTTCTTATATAATAAGGAATTCCTGGGAGGGGTTCTATGTAAACTGGCAAAAAAGCGAAGGTTCTCTTCCAACATATCTTTGAGTCTTCACCTCAGCCAGGCTACCTGGCTCTAGTGTATGTGTCCAAGGAAAGATGCTTACCATAACTTAAATCAGCCAGTATAACTTATACCTACCAGAAATTTCTGTGGGGTTTGAACTGTGTGTTTTAATGTATCCTCCCTTTCAAAGAGAGAATTTGCTGCCGCTAGCTTTAGGAAATGGACATTAGTAACCCATTTTCTGATATTTCAGGAAATGCCCATAAGCTTTGTTTTTTGGGTTTTTTGTTTGTTTGTTTTTTACTAACTGTGTAATGTGTATCTATGAAATCTGTTTTTTTTTTTTTTTGACTGCACACAGATATCACAGATGGCAGTGAAGGTCAAACACTTATTAACCTGCATTTGCTAGTAAAGTTAGGCTTGAAAAGTAGGTAATACAATGGGATAGCCGTCTTTTTATCCTAGCTTTTTAAGCAATATGCTAGAAAAAAATATTAAATAAAAATGAAAAATAATGTTGTCTTGCTTTCGCAAGCTGCTTAAAATGTAGGAAACCCCAGGTCCTTCCTCAATAGCCAGGAAACGTACCTAGTGGAAGAGTTGGCCTGTAATGGTAAAGGAAAATACAAAATCTCCCCTGAAGAGACTTTCCCCAAGGAAAATGTACTCGAACTGACAAGCTCCTGATTTCCCGCAGAGTAATTTTCCTTAATACCAACATAACGGGAAATTGGGTGTTATTAGTTTAATCCCTTGCCTACATTGACGAAATACCTTGCCCAAAAGAGACTCCGGGCTATTATTTGTACTACAGCTGTGCCTGGAGGCCTCAGCCAGGATCAGAGCCACCCAGCCACGTGTTTTGCAGACATAAGTAAAACCCGGTGCCTTCTCTGAAGACAGACAAACGCAGTAGGACTGTGCCCATTTCCCAGATGGATACCGTCAGGGTGCCCTGAGCCGGGGAGGCCTGGCTATTGGTGTGCAGTGCCAGCCTGGGCAGAGCAGAGCTGGTCCCTGAGGAGAAGAAGCTGCTGTGGGGAAAGCCAGGCCCCCCTGCAAGGGCAAACAGCCCTGCATTTAAGCTAATTGCCATTTTCAGCCTGGCCCCTGCTCAGCCCTGTCCCCACATCCCTGCCCAGCCATCCCAGGGCTGGGTCTGGCCCCAGTTCCCCCAGTGGGTCTTATCTCAACCCCAACCCATGGGTCAACACCCTGGTGCAGCCTTGGCTCATCCCAGTACCCGATGCCCAGGGCTGGGGCTGCCCCCATGCCGTCCTGCTCCTGGCTGTGGAGCCAGGGGACCGGCCTTGGCTGCCAGGCCCTCCCTTCCTGGCCAGGGGGATACCAAATCCCAGGAAGGGTCCTAGAGGTAGTGTTGGACAAACCCTGTTGGACCCTCCAGAGAAGTGTAAGTGTTTTCTGTTCTTAATTTTAAAAGAATGAGCATCATCAGGAGAAACATAGTCAGCAAATCAAAGGAAGCTGCTTTCCTCCTCAGCTGGTGCGTGTGAGGTCCTGCCTGGAAGGACACATCCCATTTTGGGTTGTCCAGATCAGAGAGGGATGATGAGAAACTGGAAGGAGGACCACCAAGATGCCCAGGCTCCTTGAGCTCATGACCTATGAGCATAGCCTGAGGGATCTGGGGTTGTTTCATCTGGTGATATGGGAGCAAGGTTATGATCCAACAGCAACCTATGACATCTTGAAGAGAAACTACAAAAAATTAGAAAGCAAAACAATCTTTTGCAGTGGCAGATGTCATATATATCAAGGTGCGATGGCTGTAAATTTTGACTTGCAAGCTTTAGGTTGAATATTGCATAAAAATATTTTTCACCAGGATGGTAGTGTGGCACTGACACAGATTACACAGAAATGTTGGGAATCCTCTTTCTGAGAGATTCTCAAGATTTGATTAGACAAAGCCATGGCTGGTATGAGAGAGTGCTGGTAACAGTCCTTGTCTAAGCAGGAGGTTGAACAACAGGCCTTCAGACATCCCCTCCAGCCAACATCTCTGTGGTTTTGTCATCAGCTGACTTGCCCTCTGGAAATGTCTATCTTGATGTGGGCCTAGGTGACTATCTTGGGCAAGATGCCTCACAAGCCTAGAAGGTGAGTCATTAGCAACTTTACCAGTATGACACAATCTGAGACAGGAATGGTCTGCTCGAGTCGTCATGGCCTTAGCTCCCAGCGAAATGCAGCAGTTCTGGAGCAAAATCAACTTAACATAGTTTGATTAAAGTAATAGTTAAACAAAGGTCTTTAAAAAAAAACAGAAGTAATGTGCTAATTTAACAGGACATTCAGAAGAAAAATTGTGTGGTTTACTACATAGATTTTTGCATTTAAAATTAATGAACCAGAAAGATACAGTTCCTCAAACTTTCAGGTCAGATACCAAAGAATACTAAGAGGCAAGAGGGTGTATTCAGCTAGGTTGTCTGAGATTTGGGCTATCAACAGACCTCCCTCAACTCATCCATGTTTTCCTGGCTGATCAAAGTCAGTAGGACTGTTCAACTAGGGTGGGCTAGCTCAGTCCTGTTCTCTCCTTCAGGGTAGTTTTGATGTCCTCTAATTGCTCCCTGGATTGCCTAATTCCTATTTGATCTTCCTCCTTTAGTCACCTTTGATGTTCTGTTGTTGTTTGTTACAGGATCTCTGGTTAGGATTAAGTCATTTTAGACAGTAAGACATTCCTGCGAAAGGGAATGCAGACAAATGAGTACTAAAAAGAGAACAAACCAAAAATATGTTCTTTCCTCCAGGTGGCCAACCCTGAGTTACAATAACAGTGAAATCAGGGTTCTTGATTTGTAACTCAGGTTATTGTAGCATGACCAAAATTTTATGTTCACCATCTACGCTTTCTTCATATCAGCCCTTGAAATTTAGAATGACCTGTCAGAGAGCAAAACAGCCTTTCCAGATGCAAAACATAGATAAGAGTAAACAAAATATCCACAAAATGGACATTTGGCTGGTTTGTTCTTTGTTTCTTTTTGCATAGCCTGCGGAAAGTGATTACATCCAGTTCTGACTGGAAGTAGCAATATCTTTAGACTGCGGCTGGGTTCCATAAGTTAAGGCTCTATTATTTATCTTTATCATATAGTTTGAAACTTTGGTTAGTTGGAAGAATTTTAGAAGATTAGCAAATTTTAGAGTTTTTTCTGTTGATTTTTCTGGTTGTCTTTGTTTTACTTTCATTGGTAGTTCTCATTCTATTCTCCTGTCTCTCTTTTCCTAGCAGAACAATAACAGCTAAAAAAAAGCTGTCAGGAAATAACAAGGATGAGAGAGAGAGTTTTTTTTTTTTTTTAGAAAAAATTTTGTTTTATCAAAGAAGCAAACATTTAAAAGAATCCAGTGCCATTAAAATGTTCCATTATTTTGAAATGTTTTATAGTAAAGATATAACATATTTCAATCTGAAACTTTAATTCACATCTTCCCTCCCCACTGAAAAAATGAAAATATCTTTACTCTTTTATAAATTTACTTATTAGGTAAATATGCACCAAATGTCTCTTACCTCACAAATACACATTGAGCCAGTAGCAAAATGGCATATTATAATTAGCCCAGTATTTTTTTTAGTTATGATGAAATAGAATTGAGTTGAAATTCAATTAGCTAAAGTCTAATGGAGAATTTTGTGGAGAAACAAAGACAAAACCAGACCTGTCCCCTTTATCTGGAATCTATTAGCAAACTGACAGTTGACTGACATTATAGTACAAAATACTAGCCCTTAAAATGAAAAACCCAAATCTCAATGTCATTTGTAATATCTTTGTGAACAACATGCTTTAAGTATTTTAATTTGTAACTTTTCCAGAGGCATTAAAATGATACAGTCATTAGTTCTTCATTTCAGATCTTTTTCATCCTTCTTAATGTTTTTTCTGCCCTTTCTTCCCAAGGCAAAATGTTTTAAGGGCTTAGATTTGAAAAACCAGAACATGGGGTGCTTGAGTTATTCCTAATTCCATTTTCTATTTTTGAGTCAGTGTCCATTTAATTTAATTGTTATAAAATTGTGTTATTAAAAAAAAAAAATCGAGGAAGGTGAAACCCCGTGGCACAGAAGCAGAAGGGTTGCTCCTTTGAGCGAACGTTGGGGCCTGGAGGAGGTGGTGGTTAAGAGAGTCATAGGAGAGAGGGTTCAAAGAGCTTCCTGGGAAGAAGGTGTTGAAGCAAGGGCTGAGTCAATGACTCAGAAAGTCATTGGAAGTAAGGACATGGCTGCAAGGAGCACGTGGGGACTTCTGTACAATCCTTTTTATTTCTCTTCCAGCTGCTCCGAGCCTTCCCTGTTTAAAATCTAAAACTCCCACTTTTGTTCAAAACCTACCTTTTTGTGTTTAAAATCTTTTTGGTCTTCTTTGGAGAGCTTACTGTGAGGAGAACATCTAGGCAGATCCTCTTCAAAGCCAGCTCAGGACCTTGCCACATGCACATTTTGAAGTCTTTCTCATTAAAGGCAAAGTTTCTCTTGACTTCAGTGACATTTTGAGAGAATGCACTTTGGACAATTAAAACAGATCATTTAACAGACAAGTATGAATAATATCAGGTAACATATATATTTTACCTGTTATCTATGGATTTGTTTGTATCAGCATTTAACTATGAACAGATTTCGTAGGGAAGAGTGGGTGAATTCAAATTGCTGTTTGAAAAATTGAAGTTTAGCTGTGATTTTCACACTGACGCATGTGAGAACAATAATTTTCCAGGGTGCTGAGCACCTCTGTTCAGACAGCTTCTGATCATGTGTAGACAAGATGTACCACATGGGATGGTTTGCATGATCCCTATCTATAGATAAGATGGCAGCACATGCAATGCTAGCAGCATCACCTGAATCAGCATGTCTGATTAGAGGTGCAACCTTTGCCATGAGTACCTCTATTGCTCGTTATTTGCCCACCTATCCTGAAAAAGTTTCCCTTTTCAATGCCAGTCACTTTAAAACTGCTTGTAACCATACACAGTCATGCGACTACAAAAAATTAGCAGTTCAGCTGAACATGCAATATCCGTTTTTAGACATTTTACTCTTAATTTTAAATATTTTTGCATTGACACCTGACAGAAAAAAGTCTCTTCTGAACAGACTTGAGCTTTTGTTGTTGACACACTAGCTTCCTGGGGGGAGCAGTAAAAGTAGATTTTACTTTTCATTTTGTAGTTTACTGAAAGTGTTAATGAAATGTGAGCTAAAAGCTAAAGTTCTTTCTTCAGGAAAGGCTCTCCTGATCTGTATTTTCTTAGGAAACATGGAGTTTTGGTGTATCAGCATATTTAATCACAGGAGGTTAACTCTAAAAATCTGTCTGGGTACATCGACATGAGAGGTGAACGGGTACTGTGTCATGTGCAGTCAGAAGAACTGAAATATTTTTTTTAACAATCAGAGTTAGATATTACTGATGCCAGAGTGGACACCTTACTTCTACCTATGCTTAAACATGTCTGTTGGTGGAGGTGTTTACAATGATCTGATTAAATACAAATGTGGCTCATACATCTTGGGCATCTATCTGGGCAGAGCCTGAGGGCTCTGGGGCATGGCCAGGGATTTTGTGAAGCTGCACACTTTACAATTTAAGATTATTAGTGTGCACGTATGCACACACTACCCTTTTGTGTTAGCATTACAAGAAATAATTAAATCTAAATTTTTATGCATGGGGAATAAATCTCTTTAGGAATGATGTCTCAGGCAAAGACAACATGGTCCACATAGAGAAAGCTTTAAATGTGTAAAAAAAAAATATCTCAAAACCTGCTTTCATTTTGCTGCATCTCCTTAATGTGCAAATCCAATAATGACTTGCGCACTTCTGTTCTCTCTTTATAAATAAAGTCCTAGTCAGCGAAGAATGGAGTAGAAGCAATTCCACATTAGGATGGTCATTGTCCTAACCATTAAACCATATTATTTACTAACAGCACACTGCTCAGATCCTATTGAATAGAACACGTTTACTTATATTAATTCAAGTAATAAGCCATTTAAAAATAACCACAGCAATCTCATGATCACCACAAAATTGGAAAAAACCATGCAGCTACTTGTACTGTTCCCATAATAAGTAATTGCTGCATATAAATTAATGCCACATTTTCATGACAAAAAACCACCAAAAGGATCTAAACTAGGAGAGTTCTCTAAAGCATAGTTGGAAGCAGCACTGCTGTCACCCCAGTGACCTCTTTCTTGCAGTTACTGGTTTTCATAAAGACCCTGGGACTTCTCATTGCCTGCAGCCCCAGAGCCACTGGTGAGGCACAGCAGGACAAGCACCTCCAGAGGAGTCAGGAGTAAGGGACATCCTCATGAGAGGCTACAAGATCTGACACAGAAGATAACCTGGTCCAAGACTCTGTTCTTCAGGGGGATACTCACTCTTTAACTGTCAAATGAAAATTGGGTGCTTGAGCAAAATTACGGGTGCCCACAAATATAGGTCATGCAACACACACAGTGTTCTGAGGCTGTAAAAAGAGACTTGATCAGTAATCCCAACAGTACAGTTGGTTGCTCCTCAGCCATGTGCTCAATGGGAAGTGTGTGCAGCCCCAGTTTGTTGTGCAGTAGGAGACAAAATTTTGTTTCTTTCACTGAAGCACTGTTTGACTTTTCATTGTTAAGAATTTCTTATTTTCAGATCATAAAAGCAGGACACATTAGCAGGTAATTTAAGATTAAAGCTTCTCAGCTTAAACATAGCAAAAGGAGTGACACTTTAAAACAGGGCAGAGCCCAGAGCCTAACACAAAAGCAAGTAATAAGTGCAAGTGCTAAAATGTGAAATTCAGAAAAAAAAAAAGGCTTCTGAACAGCCTGCTCTGGGCACACCTGCATCCTCCAGCTCCAGTGCATCTTGCATTCCTTTTCTTCTTGGAATAGCTGTGATATCATAGCACAACTGTTCCTATCTTTTTTGTTACTTTCTCCAGTTTAGATACATGCAGTTTTGATGGTCTGACTGTCCTGTTTCTTTTGCTTTTTACTAACCATGTGTACTTGTTCTCCTGCTTTTTATTCTTGTGTTTTGATCCTTTCCACAGACAGTTTGGCTGATTGTGCTCTTTGGAAACATTTGCAAGAGGAAATATTTTCAATGTGTGATACAGTCAGTGAACCCCAGAGAATCCACAAATTATTCCTAACAGTCCATGAGAGGTACTTGAGAAAATCAAGTCTACTGTCAGCAGGGTTAAATGTTCTGTTTAGAGATCAATGCCTCCATTGAAAAAAGTGTTTGCAATGAAAACTCTTGCTCTATACTTAGATCTGATTTTCTCCACAAGTGTTAAATGAATAATTGATTGCATATGCCCGATTCCACATCATCACTCCCTTTATGATGGAAGTAAAACTTTTCTATATATAGTAGAGACAAAACAGAGCTCACTTATTTGTGAATATAGTTTCTGCCATTGTTTTTCTCTTTTTGGTACTACTGAGGCAAACAATCTCATTAGTGGTCTTAGACAAAAATGCCAGAAATGATCAAAGACGGGAAGATAGCTAGATCAGCACAGAATTGTTGTATTGTACATGAAGAACTTGATGATGTGATGGACTAAATAAAAAGGCAAGGTTAGATATTACTTAGAGATAATAGAATTTTTTTGGCTATATTCCAAAATTTGATCAAAATTTAGCACAGGTCTAAGAGTCATCATAGGCAAGAAAAAGGAAAATGTAGTATGAGGATGTAACAACATGGAAGATGTTTCTGGGCAATAGCAAGAGACACCTAGTGTTAGTGCTTAGGGGATGAGGGAAAGGCTGAGGATGTTTACCTGGACTTTAGCAAAGCCTTTGACACGGTTTCCCATAGCACTATCCTGAAGAAACCGGCTGCTCGTAGCCTGGATGGGTGTACTCTTCACCGGATAAAATACTGGCTGGATGGCCAGACCCACAGAGTCGTGGTAAATGGAGTTAAACCCAGTTGGTCACGGATTCACAGATTTGATAGAGTTGGAAGGGACCCTAGAGATCATCTAGTCCAACTCCCCTGCTAAGCAGGGTTGCCCAGAGCACATTACTCAGGGCTGCATCAAGGTGGGTCTTGAAAATCTCCAGAGAAGGGGACTCCATGACCTCTCTTGGCAGCCTGTTCCAGGGCTCTGTCACCCTCACACCCCCAGAACCCTAAAGAAGTTCTTCCTCATATTTGAGTGGAACTTCCTATGTTCCATCTTATGCCCATTGTCCCGCGTCCTATCTCTGGAAACCACTGAAAAGAGTTTAGCTCCATCATCCTTCAACTTACCCTTTAGGAACTTGTAAACATAGATGAGGTCTCCCCTCAGCCTTGTCTTCTCGAGGCTGAAGAGCCCCAGCTCTTTCAGCCTTTTCTCATAAGGGAGGTGCTCAAATCTCTTAATCATTTTAGTTGCCCTACATTGGACTCTCTCCAGTAGTTCCCTGTCTCTCTTGAACTGGGGAGCCCAGAATTGGACGCACAACCATGTCACCCCATAACAATGACCTGTCTGCTTTTCCTTGTGGAGCCAGTAGTGATGCCGGGTCTATGGTGACTTGTTCTTTCTGACTTCTCCAGTCTGGGTGTATTGTCCTCCTCTCCATCAGCCAGTTCCTCCTGCAGGACTCCATACCTGTTCTGCAGGGGTAACTGGAAAGCTGGGAGGGACTGGGAGGGGACTCACCTGCTTCCCTGAGCAGGCAACCATGTCACCCCATAACAATGACCTGTCTGCTTTTCCTTGTGGAGCCAGTAGTGATGCCGGGTCTATGGTGACTTGTTCTTTCTGACTTCTCCAGTCTGGGTGTATTGTCCTCCTCTCCATCAGCCAGTTCCTCCTGCAGGACTCCATACCTGTTCTGCAGGGGTAACTGGAAAGCTGGGAGGGACTGGGAGGGGACTCACCTGCTTCCCTGAGCAGGGACCTGTTTCCACTCCCTGCTTCTCTGAGATCTCCTCCCATTGCTTGGTAACACTCTCAGGGAATGGGCCCACCAGTCAGTCTCTCTCTCGCACTCCCTGATGCTCCTCAGCTTCTCCACTTCATCCTTCAGCTGGGTCACCAGGCTGAGCAGGTCATTCCCCTGTTCACATATGACACAGGTGTTGTCCCTGCCGCCCTACATTGCCAGATCCAGGCTCAGGCACACACACAGCTTTTCTAACAACAGCCTTCCACCTGGTAGCCACCACAGCTGGATCTCTATAAGCAACTGATACTTTATGACTCCAGGGTCAGTTGGGTTGAGTCCCCTAGTCCTCTGACCACTTCGAGGGCTGGGACTTATCTTGTACACTGGTAGAGGCGCAGCGCCCTGCCGTACAGCCCACTGAGGCACCCACCAGGGCACACACACCAGCACTGGGTGCCCGCTCTGTGCTCTGTGGCCAGGAAATAGTCCCTCCCCTCCCTGAGGCTTCTTATCACCTGGTGGCTTCATCAGCTGTGGGTGGTGGGAGGTGGTGGCTCCACCCAGGCCCCCTCAGCAGCACCGCCCACCAGCTGACAGCCCCAGGACCAGCAGAGGGCTTGTCCTGGCTTCAAAAAGCCCCCAAAAGAGCTTCTCATTGGCCTTTTTTTGCTGCAGATCCCTTCCCCAGTGTAGTCTTACCCACCCTGAAGCTGGTCTCTGTGGCAATGCAGTCACAAGCAACGTTCTCTAGGGCTTAGTAGAGGCCTGTTCTGTTTAATATCTTTATCAATGATCTGGATGAGGGCATTGAGTGCACCCTCAGTAAGTTTGCAGATAACACCAAGTTGGGTGGAAGTTTTTTTCTGCTTGAGGGTAGGAAGGCTCTACAGAGGGATCTGGACAGGCTGGATCGATGGGCTGAGGCCAGCACTATGAGGTTGAACAAGGCCAAGTACTCGGTCCTGCCCTTGGGTCACAACAACCCCAGGCAGCGCTACAGGCTTGGAGAGGAGTGGCTGGAGAGCTGCCCCGGGGGAAGGGCCTGAGCCCGGGGAAAAGGACCTGGGGGTGTTGGTCAACAACCAGCTGAACATGAGCCAGCAGTGTGCCCAGGTGGCCAAGAAGGTCAACAGCATCATGGCATGTATCAGAAATAGTGTGGCCAGCAGGACTAGGGAAGTGATCATCCCCCTGTACTCAGCACTGGTGAGGTCCTCCTCGAATACTGTGTCCAGTTTTGGGCCATCAGCTGTGGGTGGTGGGAGGTGGTGGCTCCACCCAGGCCCCCTCAGCAGCACCGCCCACCAGCTGACAGCCCCAGGACCAGCAGAGGGCTTGTCCTGGCTTCAAAAAGCCCCCAAAAGAGCTTCTCATTGGCCTTTTTTTGCTGCAGATCCCTTCCCCAGTGTAGTCTTACCCACCCTGAAGCTGGTCTCTGTGGCAATGCAGTCACAAGCAACGTTCTCTAGGGCTTAGTAGAGGCCTGTTCTGTTTAATATCTTTATCAATGATCTGGATGAGGGCATTGAGTGCACCCTCAGTAAGTTTGCAGATAACACCAAGTTGGGTGGAAGTTTTTTTCTGCTTGAGGGTAGGAAGGCTCTACAGAGGGATCTGGACAGGCTGGATC
>NW_015091064.1:694543-739558 GCF_001431845.1 Calidris pugnax
GTCTTCAGGTTGCTCTCCATTGTGGTAATCTAAAATGGACAAATTTGTGTACAATGTAATATAAGGCAAGCTGTTATAAAGCATGCGCTCTTCGAAGGGAGAGATAACAGAAATACCAGGGAAAGGAGAAAAAGGTCTATTCATTCACGCTTAAAAAGGTTTCGCTTGAGTCTGCAATTCTTATCATTGTTAAGAGTTTTTTATTCCTACCGCATGTTGTATGACTTTAACAGCTTGTCTTTTTAATACTGGTAATAATGAATGAACTTGGATTTGATTCCACTGCTTTAGAGCTTTTCCCCTTGAGTTGAAAGGCATTAAGAAGGACCTTAGTTCTGCAAGTTCACCCATGTGGTTAAACACTTCTAGGAGCCCACAGGAAGGAGATTCTACAGCAAGTCAAGAATTTCTTATATTTTTGATATATATATATACATATAGTTAGCTAGTTAGTTAGTTAAGCATGCACAGCTCCTTGTTGCCAGTGGTTAGCTCCTTGTATGTATAATTTGATTCTATGCAAATTCACAAGGCTGCTTTTGAAAGCTGAAAAATTGCATGTTATTGCAATGTACGTACAAATTTGGAAAGTTTTCTAATACGTACAATGACTTGCAAAACTGAAGGAACCGAAGAAAATTTGCACATAGCCAGGAGAGTGGGTCTCTAGGGCATTCAGGTGAAGACAACTGAAGTATGCTCTGCCTGTGTTCTCAGGTGATGGGACACAAGTTGGCTCCGACCCTGCATGGTGGCCTCCTTGAGCTAAAAAGCATTGCTGAGAGGCAACTTACCCGGGCCTGTGCAGAGCTCTGTGCTAACAAAGGTAAAAGGATTTCAGACGAGCATTGGCTTATGTCCAACTCACCAAGAGCACATGCAGAGCTCACTTGTATCTGTCTACACTTCCCTCTGTAGACCTGTCCTTACTTTCCATGTTGGATGACAACCGCTAACATCAATTACAGTGTGCTTTTGTGTGTGTGTAAGTTAAAATATGCATTGACAAGAGATCAAAAAATGATGCAAGAAAAGTGGAAAACATGCCAAAGAACACAAGGTTTTGAATTCTTAAAATGAGCTTTATCCTTTTCTACATTGGCATAGACAGTGAACTGTGCGAAGGCTGGACAAAAGGCTCTTAAGTGAATATTAACTTGACCATGGGTGAGTAGATTGTAGGAAACTGTTAGCACAATCAGGTAGTTAGATGTCTCAAGCTTTATTCTGGACCTAGAGTTTCAATCTGCTTACGGAAATGCAACCCATTAATTGACAGAAGTAACTTTGGCAAATGCTGTGGCTACATAAAACTATCTTCAAGTATCTCTTACTTTGACTACAGACATTTATACAGCAGCTAATCCAAGCTTTCAGTATTGCAGGGACTTGGTTTTGTCCCAATTAATCAATTCTGAGCTATTTCCACAAAATATTATAGCAGGCAAAATGTTTGCTTCAGCTTTGAAACTGGAAACACATCCTGCTTTCTTGTTTTGCTTCCAGCTTGTTTGTATCAGAGAGCAATGCTGTATGCAAATGCAAAACATCTTTCACAGGTGCTTGTTAAGAGTCAGTTGTGCTCCAATATTCAGCTTAAAAAATGTTTTTTTATATTACAGACCAAAGTGAAGAGTCTGATGTCAGTGAAGGCCCAGTTCAGTATGGCACACTGCTGCTGCCTCACACTACCTTAGACAGGAGCTGATATTTTGTAGGTTTTCTAGCCAACCGAGCACTGCTACGGGAATATATCTTTTTTCTTTTTTTGATGTGAGTTGCTGACAATCTGCAAACACAGTGGCAGCCGATCAGCGCATCCCACAGCTCCATTCGGTACTCACCCGTAAGTATCTTACGATACCTGGCACACGCAATTATTGTATTCACTTGCTTAAAGGCTGAAATTTCTCTCCCCACATTTTACCCTAAAGCTAATGTACGTTCACTTGTATCTATTCTGAAAAGGGGATAACCTGTTGCTTGTATGAGGCACACAGTTATCTGCGGATTTTTCTTTCCTCGTCTCACCTTTATGTGTGAGGGGACACATGCCCCTCTCATGCTTTTGGACTTGGATGTTAAATTTGAACAAATTTACTAGAAGATCTTACACTAAAAATACTTTCTTCAAAGTCTTAAGCAAAAAAGCAACTGAATAAAGAAGACTCTTATGAATGCTTCAACAACAAAAAAAGGCTGCAGCATGACTTTTCACTTTAATGTGAGGCTCTACATGGAAGGGAAGGTCCTGTTGTAGGAAAAACTTTCGCTGGCACTTACAATCATATGGGATGCAAATCCATATCAAGCAAGACTGTTGTGTTCACAGAACTTCCACTATTTTCCCACTGTGTATTCCCTGCCTGTGAGGTCTTATTGAAATCTAGGTTGCACAATGATTTTCTAAAGATGTATGAGCAAACATTTTGTTATGTTCAATTTAATTTTACTGTTGGAAATAAAGGGGACTGTTGGCTTCGATCCTCTTAATAGATTGATAATGACTACGATGTAACTCTCTACATGTTGGAAATGTAAATTGCTTGTCTTCAGGAGAGTGTATGAATTCAAAACTGAGGCCTCTGAATTTTTGTGAAGTTTGACTCAGCTGGGATTTTCTGCTAGTTGGGTAAGAACAGGTAAGTATTAGACTAGACTGCTTAGATTCTGTGGAATCTCTAGTGTAGGAAGTAAAGAACAGCTTAGACAAGCATCTGTCAAGATTGGCTTAGGAACAGCTGGGAAGGGAAGAAGATTGGTGGACAAAATGTTTCAAGGTCTCTTGTAGCTCTATTTTCTAGAATCCTGTTAGTTATTTTAACGACAGTATGTTTTTGCCAGTCATTCTACCCTCTTTGTAAATCTGTTGCACCAAGATGTGAAAAGCATCCTTTCAACTTCATGGTAAAATCATGACCTGATTTTTTTTAGCCAAGAATATGCAGTGGTCCCAGGCAGCGCCGAAATCTGATTTCTTCTAAGAATATGCAATGGCACTAGTCTGAGAAATGAAAGCTGGAACTGAGACCACTGAAATACAGCTTCTGTACTCATTTCAGATCAAAACTTAATGTGAAATTTCCAGCTACTACTCTGAAAATCAATATGTGTTTTATGCCTGTGATAGTGTTATCATGCCTAAATTTTTTTATTCCTCTGGCCAAAAATAATATTGAAAATGCAGAAAGTTATTGACAACTAGAGCATATACATAATGGCTGAACTGCTTCACATTTTTTAAAATCTCAGCTAAATCAGTCTGTATGTGAATAACACCTACAGTATTGTATTAGGCAAAAGAAAAAATAAGGCAGATTGGAAGCTGCCAGATTCAAAACTTAGGAGCAAATTCCTCCATTATAAGCATAAATACATATAATTTTCCTGCCATTGATTATTCTTATTGCTTTACATTCTTGCAGATTTTGTCTTCATTACCCTACAGTTATATTGGGTCACATCTGAAAACTGTGTAAAACATAAGTCAAATCCTATAAAGGCTGAATAATGACCCCAGAACCCTGAATACAGGCATTAAATAGAAGTAAGGTTTCACTATCAATTTGGCTAAAGTTTAGAAGTCAAAGAAAAACCAAGCTGAAGAGGCAGATCCTGCCTTCTATTTGTAAGTATACGAGAGGAGGAGGAGCACAATGGACATAGTGCTGTTCTCCACAAGGAACAGACAAAGAAGTAACAAGGAATGGTTTAGTTTGTCTCCATTAAGATCATTTAGATGTTTATGACCATGGGACCAAAGGCAGATAAATGGTGAGAACTGTGGTAAATCTCACTGTTGGTGACTGTGCTCAAATCCCGTGAAGAAAAAAGCACCAGAAGCTACGTTGGACACTGGAAAATGCCTGGGAAAGAATTAAATTAATTTCCTTCCTTTTCTTTTTTCATCCAGTTTTAGGACCGCAGATTAATGACGTTTTAAATGATTGTCTAATGTTAGGTTTTCCCTTATTTTTTTTTCCCCCTGAACCGATTTATGTGGAAACTAAAAGGAATTAAGCTTGATCTGTGGAACCACTACTGCTGCCAAGGGCTGCACTTAGTGTACCACATGATGAAGTGAAGTGTAACAGGTATTCACTTACCCATCTAAATTTTCTCTGTAAGACAGACCTGGCAAAAGCCATGCTGTTCATGTGAACTTCTTCACCTTGTAACTTATGTTAATGACCATGATGTCACACAATATTTTAACTGCTACTAAAAAGGACAGGTCACGCTTTTGCCATTATTTTAAAGAATATATTTTGCTAAACTTTTTTTTTTTTTTTAATGCTGGTAACTGATGTGAAAATTGCATAGAGGATATTGTTTTCTGATTTTATAAATGGCAAATCACAGAGAGAAATCTTAATATGTAAGAAACATAAAAGGGAACAACGTATTTTCTATAGTTCCTTTAATCAGTCATGTAGAAAAAAGCAGCTGAATTTAGGGCTTCATAAAACTGTTACCTGAGTTCTGAGTTTAATCATATCAGCTTCCATCTGGGAGTTGGATTCATTTAGTTCTTTGATTTCTTCATCTAACTGTTTAATTTCTTCATCATTTTCTATACCTGTGTGATACAAAAATAAAAGGGGTGTTAAAATAATTAAGCTTTGAATCAGACTTCAGTGAATTATTTCTTTCCATATTTGAAAAAAAAATTATTTCAAGTAAAAGTACTAAAGTAAAAAAGAAAAAGGAAGCGTTCTTCAAACTTTTCTTCTGATGCTAAACCAATGTATTTTCCACTACTTTTCTTTTTTAAATTGCAGTAATTTTCCAGCAAGAGTATTGAAAATGCCTAGAGGATCAATAAGACATACCTTTTTCTTTATATGTACTGATTTAACTTTGTATTTATAAGAAATGCACCTGCAGCAACAAATTCTGCTCCACTGTCTTACGTAACTTATTTGAAAGACTGTGTCCCCTTACAGATCTTTTGAAGGAAAAGAAAATATCTTAACATGCTAATCTCTTCATACTACAGTGTTGTCATTATCAGTTCTAACTGATTCAGAAGATTTTTTTTTCCCAACACACTGAATTTTTTTTCTTGATGTACTGGGATATATTCAGATTCTGCTGTTGCTTTTAGTGATTTCATGGTTCAAAGGGTGTTGTTAAATAATGGTATACTGAATAATTTGCAAAATGGAAGTGACTTCTGAGTTTTTATAACATTTTTTAAACATTTAGAGAACAGAATTTTAAAGGTAGCTGCATTTTTAAGGGTTCAGATAGGAATAAACTGTAAAGATTTTATTTATTTATTTATCCTTTTAATTACTATAATGAAGCATAAAATAGTTCTGGAAAGGCAAAGTCTGGACTCCTAAAGCGAGAGGAACTGGTGTTCCCACTCTCTTGTTCTTACTCCAGTGTGAATCCTGCATACCTTTTCCCACGTTGCCTAATAGGAATGATGCCATGTGTCCCCCTACGTACTCAAAACATCCATATACCAGTCCTTAAGGCACCCTTCCTGGGCACGGCAGATACAGTTTTTCAGGTTGCAGAGAAAATTACATCCAGATCTTCTACTCCCTGGTTACTGGCTATTGAACAAAGGCAGCCAATGCCTTCTCCAGCTGTGCTGGCAACACGGCTTGAAATGCATCCTGTGCTGTGTTGAAATGCTTTGTGGCTCTCAAACACAGTCAGCACCAACAGTTGAGGAGGCACACACTGTCACAGACTAAGCGACTACACAAAGTTTTCCAAGAAAACTCAGCACTTAGGCACCTCCCCGACAAGCCTTTTGTGCATTATTTATTTGAACTGAAGCACCTCTGTTTTGCTTCTGTTGCACTTCAACTATCAGGGTTCTATCCTGACTTTTATCAGAGGTACTTTCACTGTCTTCCCTGCAACTTAAGGTTCCCAGGCAGGATTGCAGATTATTGGAGATGAAATAGCACAAGGCCATCTACATCTGCCAGAGGTTACAGAGCCACAGCTCCAAATGAATTCAAGGGGGTTTTTGAGGACTTGACACTCTGGAAATCAAAATTATTCCTCTTCTGAATCCTGCAATGATGTAAGCCCAGCTATCCATCCACCTTTGATGAATGAGATGTGAACCAGGAAATCATAATGGCATATTCTACTTTGAAATATTTTAGTGTTTTAGATTTATGTAGACATAACTCAGACCAGCCTGACCACTCCACTGCTGGCTCAGATTTCCACAGCAGAAAACCCAGTTTTGTTTCTACTGACAGTGAATTCACTAATTATACAAAGAAGACGTGTAGTAAAAAAAGACATGAAGAAGACATGTAGTAACAAAAGGCCAATAGAGTAATGATAACTTTAGTTTACAAAGAAGTAATATTTAAAAATTAAAAATTTACCATTACTGGCTCGCTGCTTTATTGTTAGCATTTGTTCTCCAGACAGCTTTGCTTTCTTCATTGCTGAAGTAGCTCTGGGGCATCCTGATAAACTGTGAACAGTAAGGAGCCTGTTAATTTTGATAAGTTATTGAAAATAAATCTGTAATCCAAACCTGTAATAAAAACAGTATCAGAGACAAAGTTTATCTTCACTGCCTAGCAATGAAAGAGTATGTTAGTCTGAAAAAACCAAAAAGAACTTACCAGTAGTGATTTCATGGTTTTATTCTTTCTTCCAAATTCTTTTTGTACAGACAGCTAATATAGAAGTCAGATATATCTTGTAAAACTATATGCCTGGGAACAATAGTCCAATTTTCTAAAGACGTAATGCTCTTATTAAAAGGTTTTATTTTAAAAGCAGTTACTGTGTACATACTCCCTTTTGTATTTACATGTCCCTGCTCTGAACTTTCTCCCTTTTTAATTCGTATGTTCAAACATGGAACATGCTGAGAAGGGGACATGAGCTACCTCTCACATCCAAATTACTAACTCTTATGAACTATGGTTTTCTGCCACCAAGCTGGTGAGGGCTCTAGAGAACAAGTCATACGAGGAGAGGCTGAGGGAACTGGGCATGTTTAGTTTGAAGAAGAGGAGGCCGAAGGGAGACCTCATTGCCCTATACAACTACCTGAAAGGAGGTTGTAGAAAGGTGGGTGTTGGCCTCTTCTCCCAAGTAATAATGGGCAGGACCAGAGGAAATGGTCTGAAGTTGCAGCAGGGGAGGTTTAGGTTAGATATTAGGAAGAATTACTTTACTGAGAGGGTGGTTCAGGCACTGGAACAGTCTGCCCAGGGACGTGGTGGAGTCACTATCCCTGGAGGTATTTAAGAAACGTGTAGACATCGCACTTCAGGGCCTGCTCTAGTGCCTGAGATTGTTGGGTTTTGTCTGTCTGTCGGTGGGTGTAGTGCCGGTGTGTGGTGGTTTGTGGTGGGGGTTTTTTTGTTCGTGGTTGTTGTTGTTGCTTTTGTGGTTGGACTTGATGATCTCAAAGGTCCCTTCCAACCATGAATATTCTGTGATTCTGTGATTACTTACTGACCTGGCTAAATTGCCTTTTCCTAAATTGTTTCTTAACCAGGCAGTAACTATGTGTTGGCTTTTTGTTGAAGCCCAGGAAAAGTCATTCCCATAAAAATTACTTTGTCTCAATGAGGGATATATATCTTTTATAAAGGGTATTTGTTACACTTATGGATGTAGACTCAGTTATCTTGTCTCCCATATTGCCAAAATATTAAGCTTTTTAATTACATCATACAAAATAGTTTGATAACAAATGCAGTCTTAGCAGGTTTTGTTGTAAAAATAAAAATAATAATCACACAGTGCTCACTATTTTATACATAATTGTATACACCAAACAATCCCTCTTTTCCAAATCACACCTTTAATGTTGTTGCACTATCTATAACAGGTAAGAGAAAATACATATCCAGTCTAATTCAGCAATGGATAGTCTTATTCTGAGCAAGCTTTAGCAGTGAAGGCAATTTGGAAACTTACTAAACAACTCATTGATTCAACACCTAAAGTTTCATAGCTATTGAAACTGAGTAATGTCACATACTTCCCATTGCATACAGTCACAGTTGTATTTCCTCTTCAGAACCAAAGGAGGACTTTGGATTTTTTACAATTTTTAATTGTGCAAATTAAATTCAAAGCTAATACTCAAATAATCTCTCTGTAATGTGGAATGAGTTTCTGAGGAATACGGTACCTTTGATTAAAAGCATTTATTTAAGTAAAGACCCAACTTCCTACTAAATAAAGTCCTCTAATTTAAGTATAATGTTAGATTATTGAAAATGTTTCTCTGAACAGTCTGGGCTACTATTATTGAATGCAGTCATCCAAAAAAGGAAACTTTTCCCAGAAAAACGTCTAAAAAAAAGTTTCCTTTTCTCAGAAAAAGAATCAGGGTTCAATATTTTATACAGCTCTGTTACTGAGAAGATATATAATAAAACAATACAGCTAGTTTTAAAAAAATTAGCATAAGCTAGTAGCCTTTCGCTGTAGCCTAGGTGGTAGGATGCCAGATTATGGTTCCAAGCCCCAGTATGGACTCACTGTGTGGCTGTAAGTAACTGTCCTCTAGAAGTGTCAAAGGGAGCCTTCAGAAAGATTAAGAAAGAGAGGAATAAACATTTTGGCAGAAAAATTGGCAAAGCTGAATGAATGAAAGGTAACAGTATATGCAAAATTTCTGCATAATTTAATTGACTTCATATTTGTATCTTTTCCATTGATTTAATGAATTTCCTCATATTTTGTCCTCACTCTTTTTCAGGAGTTAGCATCACTGAGCATTATAACAACTGTGTTATTTTACTCTCATCTCGGTCTGCAGATTTTTCCTCTCTAAAAGTCTTGACTGATGACAACCTGGGGAATCCTTAAAAATAAAATTATCCCTCAAGCAGCCCGTAAATACTGCATTCAAACCCTAAACAGACCAACAACAAACCTGGATGCTACAACTGTGCACCTGAAAGTGCAGAAGAATAATGAAACAAAAAAAATATGTTCACAAGTATTAGAAATCTGCTGCGAGACTCAGTTTGCCTACGTCCAAATTTTGGTGCCAAGACCCCAATCTTATTCCCAGGCCACAGTTATGGACACTTAGTTTTCAGGACTGCCTAAATCTGTAGGTATCTTCTCAGCTTGTCTGAAAGGTTATCTCTCTACCAGTGTATTCAGGGTGCTCCAAATCACGCTCTCACCCTGAGGCCCCAGGTACAATGTCCCATATTTGCACTACTGAGCTTTCCTACTCTACAAAACAGGGTGGCCACATCCTAACTGCCTAACAGCAACTGTCTCTGGCCCATGTTATCTCCATTGGAAAGACATCTATTGCAAGGGTAGGCACTTATATATCACACAAGCCTCTGCTGCAGTTCAGGCATACTGGGACCAGATGTCCTCTGCCTACACTGGAAAGATCTGGGTCCTGCGCTCTGTTCTTGCTGCAGGAACTGTTGGAGAGTTGTTCTGCATGGATTATCCCAAAGGTACCAAATTCAACCCAGGGAAAGACCATGCCATCAAATTCGTCTGCAGGTCTTTACCAGAAAATCCATCTCTCCGTTAAATGTGTATTGTAAGTTATCCTCAGCCAGGCACTCACAGTTTCAATGAACCAGATACTAAGTTAGTAACCTAAATGAGAAGACTGAGTTCTCCTACAGTTTCTTTAACTTGGCTAAATTCTTCAGAAATGAGTAAGACACAGATAGCAACATGCACCCTCTTTGCCCAGCTCTGTTCTTGATTAAGTCACCTAAAAATACTCTTAAATAATTAAAAAAGTAAATTACAGCTTTTAGGATAAGCTTGTACTCTGCAAGGAAATTCTATCTCTTCCCTTCTGTCTTCTTGACTGTGTTTACTTCTCCTGAAGGTAACTGCTCTTTCTCCAAGTTGAGAACAACCAAAAGAGAGCAGGATATATGGGAAGGTAAGATGAAAAACAGCATCAAACCAGAAGTGGGCTGTTGTACAAAGGTTTAACCTTACGGAGGTGTACAGTTAACCAAAAAGCTTGAATTGAGATCCCAGTGAGACTGGGAGTGGCTCAAGATTTCTAGAAGAATGGGGGTAAAGGGAGACAGAAGACAAAATTTTGTCTCAAATATCTTGAGATTTTATTTGCCTCCCCATGACTGGCAAACAAAAGAGTACAAGTGAAAGCCTTTCCAGTGCTTTAAGAGTTAAGGAAAATACGCTTTAAACATCTCATAAATGAAGAAAGACCAAGAAAAATATGTTAGCTAGTTGTTTTGGTAACAACTAATCCTGCTTTGGTTTACTTTTTATATTTTAACAAACCTTACGCTGACTTTTACATGGAATTCTGCAACTTTTCATTCCAGCAAAGACTGAGTAAAGTTAATCACAGTTATCTCACTTGCTACTGCCATTATTCTCATACACATGAGAAATCATGCAAAAAAAATATATACACGGTTGAGTCTTCTTTCCATAATAAAAAATGAATAAGGCTTTCTAACAACACTGCTGGGGGTACTGCTGTAATAAATACAGTATAAAAGTACTGAGCCATCATTTATCTCTGTCAAGTTGTGGAAGCCACAGGGCTTGTAGTGACAGCATTTTGCTGGGGCTGCGAGAAACACCAGTGCTCGACTCCCAGCTCCCTGTGAGCTCCTGATTCAGCAGGAGCTGTGAGCAGCGGCTGCTGCCACACAGACAAGGTATCAACAACCAGCTGATCATCAGCACCTTGTCTTGTTGAGATGCAATGTGCCTCGGCTCTCGCTTAATTTCTGCTGTTGGACCTCATCTCTAATTTGAGAAAGAAAATTATGGTCTGGCACATCATCCTTGAAAGCCAACTTCTGCCATAATTTACAAAGCACTATGAAAAATGTATTAATTATGACATTAAAGTGATCTAGGGTCAGATCCTGCAAACTTCCTGTAAGGCACGTGCTAGAATTTGAGAAGGTCTGATTTTTTGCTGGTTGCCTGGAGACTTCTGACATCATAACATCATTTGTATTGGAAATGTGCCTTTTTTGGGCATGGATGCTAAATGGAGAGATGCACGGCTGGGACCTATCAGGCAGATTTGCTTTGCAGGGCATGGCACTGTCTACTCAACAGACATTTCTACTCACTTTACACCTGTAGGACTGACAGAATCACAGAATCTTCATGGTTGGAAGGGACCTTTGAGATCATCAAGTCCAACCATTAAAAAAAAACAAAACAAAACACACACAGAACACCAAAACAAAAAAAACAACACCCCATCACCACAACAATCACCACACCCAACAATCTGGCAGGTAGAAAGAGTCACTAGGTTTTACGCCTTGAAAGTTCAACCTGCATTAATCAGACTTGTTTTTACAGGGACACTTCATAAGAGCAGGCAGGCAGAGGTAAAGTGGTAGTAGCTGTATAAATGCTACAATATAAGGTCCATCCATATGTACAGCTACATCTTATCCCAACTGCCCTGAAGAGTAGTGACTAATGGTGTCCTCGTTTGAGTCATCTAGAAGGTATGCAGGAAGACTATATGTGCAAATTAGGATAAAGAGTATACAGTGATTGCATCTGTTAGAGCTGAACACAACCTGAAGAATTAATTTTCTTTCTTGTTTAAGACTGTGGTTACATTACCACAACCTATGCCTTGCCATATAATCAGTGGATTTAGAAAATAAGATGAAATTGATCCCCAAATAAAAGGCAAATTAATGGGGAAAAAAGTTTGAAAGGGACATCCAGCTAGTGGTTAGTGCATATTTACCAAGAAATTTAGTTTACAAACAAATAAATGCAGGCTAAAATCCTGAACTAGAATGTAATTGCACTGTCTTCAGGGATGCAAACAAGAGAGGCCACCAGAGAGGAGGACCATTGATCAAGTGAAGCAATTGTCTGGGTGACTGATTTTAGTTTTCTGGATTCCAGCTGTGCGCTGTTAAATACATTTTTTGCCTCAGCAGACAGATGCAGCAGACAGATCCTCTTGAAGCTGAAGGAATTGTACTTGGCTTGTCAAGTGAAGAAAACATTTTCCAAACAGAGAAGTAGGGATGTAGGAAAGGAGGAGAGAAAGGTCAAATAAAATGCAACTTTTATATATGGTGAGTGAAGTGCTCAACTTTACAAAGAAAAAGGATGCAAAGGAACCAGAGCCCCAACCTGGAGTACCCAAAAAGCATTCTGAGGGCTATCTTTATCAACACTGTAAGATATTTATAGACTCACTACCACAGTGTCTTTTCCAAAAGTTAAGAAAATGAAACACTTTTCCTGTTTATTAAAAATAACATTGTCCATAGACTAAAGAAAGATCCAAAACAAGCCCTAGATGTAAAATCCTTTTGAAATTCAGGGAAATGCAGATCACAGTGAAAATTACTGTTTTGTTTTGTTAATGGATGAAACCTTACTTTTATGGCTAAGCTCCTGAGCTATTTGGTAATGTTTGAAGTTCAAGTTAAGAGATCAAACTCAGTGATCAAAGTGGCCCTTTCCTTGGTTTAATATTAAATCCATGAACCACTCATTTTTTTCTATGTTGAAGGGTATTTGCTTTAGTGATTTCTTTATTCCCATGAGTAAATTCTGCCACACACCTTAAAGGATGAAATACTCTATGCACAGCTCCAGCAGAGATAAAAGGAACCCTCCCTACCCCAGCACTCATTTTTATTTACATTTAAGGGTGACTGGCTTTTTCCCAGGTTCTTACTGAGCTGTGAAGTAAAGGTAGTCCAGGAGAAAGGTTTTGCAAACAAGCTAGTTCTGTTTGCATGGAGGTTGCTGCAACTCACAGAGAAGTCTCTCCTCCTCCCCACTGGCCACACAACCCCAGCTGCCTTTGTGTGGTGTTGGAACCTCTGTTCAGCTCAGTTTCAGAATCTTCACTGGAAAAGAATAATTGTGGCCCTTTGTAGGCCCTGGTTAAAGCTTTTTTTTTTTTTTTTTTTTTTTTTTCAATCAGGAGGGAAATCTATCTTAAAAAGACTAAAAGCTTGACGTAACATGGAAAGTGGCAGCTCCTAAACCAAGTTGCTTTCCAAAGCTGCGAAGGACAGTAGCCGAGATTTAATTTTGTTTAAATAAATCTTTGCATTGGTTCCTGAACTTAAAAAAATTAAAACACTACCCAAGTGGCCACAAAAGAAATACAGCTGTTACAATTAAAACAAAATGTAACATTTTCAAAATTATTTTAATATCTGATCACTGTTTCAAAAAGACTTTCAAGAAAGGACTGCGTTCTAATTTTAGAGGTGGAGGGTTGAAGTAGCATTAAAATCTGGTCAGTCAAACACCAAATGGACAATGATATAGAGTGAATGGCCATGAAACCCAGAAGATGACAAGAGTATCTATTTTTCATTTGGGGATTTAAAAGGCAAATAGCGTTAATGCTTAATTATACCTATCCCTCATAACAAAAGAATAAAACAAGCATCAGGTAAGAAAAAAAAAAAAAAAAAAGAAATTACTCAGAACTGTAAACTTGGCCAAGCTGAGAGAAAAGGCTGTGAAAGCAGACTCAATTGGAAAGGAATGCCCCTGGGGCATAAATATACACCAGAAAAAAGGATTAATGAATCTTGAAATGCTGGAACTGTAAAAGCATTGCCAAAGTTGCCCTTCAGCTGGGCACAGTAGTCCTGTGGCAAATTAACATCATATTTTTGTTAATTAAAGTTCCTTAGTCAGCAAAGAGGCTCTGTGGGTGGGCTTTTCACATGTGCTAATGAGCTTTGACCTGTATCATCCCTGAATGGGGAAAGAGGTTTGGCTCTTGCCCAATGATGCAACAACTGCTCAAAAATCTCTCATTTACTCTTTAGCGAGTGAGGCAGCACTGCAGCACATTACACAATTTACAGATGGCCCTGGCACTAAGTTATGGGGAAGGAGTGCGCACTTAAAGGGCCACCACCGAGTGGCCCAGGAGCTCAGGGCTGGCTACTGCAAAGTTTATCAGCCTCTCTCCTGTCCTGTGACTGCACACAACAGGACAGATGACCTGAAGACCAGTGGATTTACTGGTCATTTTAATAGGTATTGTGAAAGAGAAAACAGGCTGAGATGTCCCTGTGTAGAAACAGGTAAGGTGTATCTCTAGCTACCTACCTCCGCTTAGTGCTCTTAGGAAGCTCAAAATTTCAAGTGATCTATTTAGTGACCAAGCCCATCTCACTTAGGCACTTAAACAAAACACAGTTTCTCTAGGCACTTGTATAGACAGCAGAGAGAAAAAGGCACTTCAAGAGGAAAATTCGTCCCACCTGAAATTCAAAAAGCCATCCAGTCCTCTCTGCTTTTTTTATGGGCTATGTCTGGAATGAGGACAAACAGGCTTATAACCAGAGAGCTTCTGCTAAGTGCCTGAAATCAAGGCGATGTCACATCGCAAGCACCTGTACAAATTACTGTCTGCTGTCATTTGTCAGGTCTGCTCAGCAAAATGATTTTTCTTGTTTATATTGTGCAGTCTGCTTTTTCTAATATGAATTTCATATTATTTTCTCCTTGACTTTCCCAAGGTAAGTAAACCTCTTAAGTCCTTTTAGATTAACTCTCCGTTAGGAGCCTTCCAGTTTAATAGACTGTACATGTGATTAAAATGCTGCTCCATTCTTCCAGCTCGTAATGAAAAGAGCTTGCAGAACTACCCACAAAGGCCCTAACTCTTTCAACAACCAGGCTTTGCACTTAGTCACTTCTGACTTTTGCCAAATTTTAACTGATCTAACTGAAATCTTCCATGGTAGCTGTCTGGCCAGGCTCAGGTTTTTTTTTCCAAATGTCATAGGAAAAAAATATTAAATTTCTCACAATATATTTGTATACTGTTGTTTTGACCATACACCTTGTTTTGTCCATACTGAGGGCGAAAAAAGCCCCAGTAACACAGTGAATATTTCTAGTTGTCTGTTACTTGGAGCAAGACTTGACATTTTTCACAGGGTATTGTTTAGAGTTTAGAGTTGCATTCTGCTGTCCTCGTGAAAGCAAACCTAAATGTGTTGGAGTTATAAGCCTCTGACAGGCCGTCACTCGGGCACGCTCAGATGTGAGTTAGTGTTTGGCTGCCAGACCCTCCATGAGCTCTGTGTGTATGACAACTGGGAGGACCTTCTCTGCCACCAGACCTGTTCAGGGCTGCAGGGCCAGGGGCAGAAGGCTGCTCGCTGGAGAAAACACTTTGTGTCCTGTTCTGCCAGTGCTCAGAAGAAGCTACTTGAGGGCCGGCTGCTTCAAATGCAGAGGACTGAGAAGCGCAGAAGTAAGAAAAAAGATGGAACAGGAGCCACAGGGGGGGAAGGGGGCCGGCACAAACACTGTACGAGAGGAGGGGGATGTTGAAAAGCAATTTAGAAAGACCCTTTTCCCTCGAAATTATGGGTCAACACAAGATTCCTAAGTAAAAAGATCCTTTGTATTGCAGATCCACCTCACAGATTTTAGTTCAATATTTTTCTTCTTTATGTATATCATTATTACATTTAATTGCCATGTTTCTCTCCTTGCCTTCCTGGAAATGTCAGCACATTTGCATGTCTGTCATCTTTCAATAATGTCACTGTGATGACGCTTATCATTGTCAGTTGCAATTACAGCTAAATGCAGTGAGTTTGGTTAGTTCTTCTACACTCTTAACATTTTAAGACCTTTTGCTGAATTGCAACATAGAGCTTGTAGGAAAAAAATAACAGATGAGAAATGGCAAAGTAAATCAATTGCAGGGAGGGGACAAGTACATTAAAAACAAACAAACCAACACCCTAAACAACTTTAAAATACCTACCAGGGAAAAGAGCAAAACAATGAGAGTTAAGAGTGAATTACTTTTGACTAAGATGTGGCGCTCTGACTGTAGCAACAAATAAAACAAAGGACAAGAGTTGACGTGACGAGACCTGGCTAGAAATAGACGCAATCGAGCAATTGAATGAGTTGCCTATAAAAGCTTTGTACAAATCTGGAGTATTTATGTTTCATAAACAGATAAATGGAAGAACAAGAAAAATTTCCTCTCTGCAAAGTTTTTACTATTTTCAACATTATCGTCAACATACCATAGGAACATCTTTCAAAAGTGTTCTTTAACCTCTGGTTCCCAACAGATGTAATTGCTGGACAGAAATTCCTCACAAACACAGTATTTTGGAAGTTTGGAGCATCCTGAGAATTCAGCTGGCAGTTTGGATTCTACGTGTTTTAAAGGATGCTCATAATTGGCTTAACTGTGAGCTTCTGAGTCTGCTCAAAAATAAAAGAGAAGCATACCAGAGACGGAAAAGCAGACAAATATACCTTGAGAACTGCAAGGGCATTGCCAGGGAATGCAGAGGTGCAGTGAGAGCAAAAGCTCAGCTCGAATTGAGATTGGCCAGAAATGCCAAAAACTACAAGAAAGGATTTTTGTAAAAAACAAGCAGAAACAGAAGGAAAATATTGGCTTGCTGGTAAACAGGCAAGGTGAATTCAACGCCAACAATGCTGAAGAGGCAGAGGTTCTCAACACTTTCTTCACCTCTGTCTTTACCAGCATTATTGGACTCCAGGCCTTGGGAGCAAAAATCCAGGTTAATGCAAACACAGACCCACTGCCACTGAAGGAAGACCCACCACCCTGCAAGGCTGCCGTATGAGGAAAGGCTGGGAGAACTGGGTTTCTTCAGCCTTGAGAAGAGAAGGCTTAGGGAAGACCTCATCACCATGTTCCAGTAGTTAAAGGATGGCTATAAAGAAGATGGGGACTCACTTTTTACAAGGAGTCACATAGAAAACATGAGGGGTAATGGGTACAAGTTACTCCTGGGGACATTCCCGTTGGACATGAGAGAAATTTTTCACAATTAGTACGATCAGCCATTGGAATAATCTCCCCGGGAAAGTGGTGGATTCCCCATCATTGGACAATTTTAAGATTCAGCTGGGCAGTGTTCTGGGCCATCCTGTCTAGACTGTGCTTTTGCCAAGAAAGGTTGGATCAGATGACCCTTGAAGTCTGTTCCAGTTTGGCATTCTATGATTCTATGAATTATTTTTTTGTTGTTTTTACGCAGGGTATTTTATCATGGCATATCTCATTTTTGCACTGTGGTTCACAGCACCAAATGACAGTACTAGTATGCACCTTCCAATATCTTTAATTTGCATTAATCTATAGTGAACACTGCATCATATATATATATATATATATATATGGAATCTCAGATCTGATATAACTTTAGATTATATTTTCAGTTGTTTTCAGTTGTTTAATAAAGCTTCTAAATTTTCCTCTCTGCATTTATTTTCAGATATCAGAAAACTTTTTATAAAATTCAGGTTTTATTTCAAATAAGCTTCCTATCCTGCCAAAAAAGCCAACACCAGCTAGGAAATGATTGCTTCCATCTAAATTCTGCTCACTTTCATTTCTCCATGAACTGAAAGGAATACCTGGCATTTGGTATCTCAGACAACTTAGTGCAATGTAAGTCCTGCTGTCTTATTTGTAGGCCTCATACAATACTGCGTTAATATAAAGTCAATTTCAGGTTCAAGACTCTGCAGGATTGATTTTGCTCAAACAATGGACTTTGCAAGCCTATGCCCAAAACACAAAAATCAGAATAATCTGAGACCGCTTCATGCCCGATGTAACCATATAGCTCATTTCTAAAAGACTCATTAAACTCATGAACTAATGCTAAATATTTTTACGTGTAAGAGGGGATGTGACTTCAGGCAAACAATGACTGAAAGTTCTACAATAATTTAGGAGCAAATGTGCAGCCACCAGCACATGCCTGCAGATGCAAAGCATCTGGATTAAAGAGCTACTGCCCCTTTGGCACTCTGCGTGTGAACACCCGCCCCAGAAAACCCTGGGGTGAGATGCTGTTCTGGGGACACAGGCTCAGGCTGCAGCCCTAAGCACCAGGAGCTTTGACTACAGACGGCACTTGCAAACCTTCCCTTCAGAAGCTCCCCTTCAGGTTTTTTAGACAGTATCTATTTCTAGCAAAGCATATTTAATGAGAAAAAGGGTCTGCACATGACAATCTACATTTCCATCCATCTTCCCTCATATTTGTCATCTCCCAAATGCTTTGAGTGTTTGGGAGCTCAGAGGTTCTCTGAGGATCTGTGTGCGTGTTAGTATCTCCCTGCTTCTAGCAAGCAGCTGCAGAGGGCAGCTCCAGTTTTTATCTTGAGTTTTTATCTTTCTATCTCTTCAACTTTTCCTGATCTGCCTGTTCCCAGGCTTACCGATGCAGCTGTGCAGCTCAGAGCTGTGACCAATCTAGAATTTTGGGAGGAAATGACTCTGGCAGTGCTCCTTCACCCCAGAATGTGCATGTGGGGCGATGGCTGAACTGAGTGCAGAGCTATTATCTCCCTGCACGCTTTCCCACAGCCCTGCCCTTAACTAAGCCTTCCTACGCATGAAGTGGGTACCCCATAACTGTCATATGTAAACAATTCCAATAACCATCTCACAATTTCTGCATACATTTCTTCAGAAGGGAAAAGGCACTGGATGATGTGGGATTATGTGGATGTAGGGAGTGTGAGCAGCCCTGCAGAGAAGCACTTGGTGATACTGGTGAATGAAAAGCTGTCCACGAGCTGGCAATGTGTGTTCACAGCCAGCCCAGAAGGCCAACTTATCCTGGGCCAAATCAAAAGAAGTGTGGCCAGCTGGTCACTGGAAGGGATTCTGCCCCTCTGCTCTGCTCTCATAAGACCCCACCTGGAGTACTGTGTCCAGCTCTGGAGCCCTCAGCGCAGGAAAGGCATGGACCTGTTGGAGCAGGCTCAGAGGAGGGGCCACAAAAATGATCAGAGGGCTGGAGCACCTCTATGAGGACAGGCTGAGAGAGCTGGGATTGTTCAGCTGGAGAAGAGAAGGCTCTGGGGAGATGTTATTGTGGCCTTTCAGTACTTAAAGGGGACCTACAGGAAAGACGGAGACAAAATTTTTAGCAGGGCCCGTAGCAATAGGACAAGTGGTAATGGGTTTAAACTAAAAGAGGGAAGATTTAAACTAGATAGAAGGAAGAAATTTTTTACAATGAGGGTGGTGAAACAGTGACACAGTTTTCCCAGAGAGCTGGTAGGTGCCACATCCCTGGCAACATTCAGGGTCAGGCTGGACGGGGCTCTGAGCAACCTGGTCTAGTTGAAAATTCTGCTTTTTCACATTTTCATTTCTATTTAGCATTAACCTGTAAATGGGGAAAATACTTATCATTTTATCATCTCTTGTATATTATAGCTTTACTAGCATATGTTTTTGTACTGGTTTTGGCTGGGATAGAGTTAGTTTTCTTCATAGTAGCTGGTACGGTGCTATGTTTTGGAGCTGTACTGGAAACAGTGCTGATAACACAGGGATGTTTCTGTTACTGCTAAGCAGGGCTTGCAGAGTCAAGGCCTTTTCTGTTTCTCAGCCCACCCCACCAGCGAGCAGGCTGGGGGTGACGGTGCTATGTTTTGGAGCTGTACTGGAAACAGTGCTGATAACACAGGGATGTTTCTGTTACTGCTAAGCAGGGCTTGCAGAGTCAAGGCCTTTTCTGTTTCTCAGCCCACCCCACCAGCGAGCAGGCTGGGGGTGCGCACGGAGTTGTGAGGGGACACAGCTGGGACAGCTGACCCTGACTGACCCGAGGGATATCACTTACCACATGATGTCATGCTCAGCAATGACAAAAAAAAGCTGGGGGAAGACAGAGGAAGGGGGGGACATTCAGAGATACAGCATTTTTCCTCCTAAGTCATTGTTACACGTGACGGAGCCCTTCTTCTCTGGAGCTGGCTGAACACCTGCCTGCTGATGGGAAGTAGTGAATGAATTCCTTGTTTTGCTTTGCCTATGTGAGTGGCTTAAGATTTACTTATTAAACTCTCTTTGTCTCAACCCACAAACTTTCTCACTTCTACCCTTCAGATTCTCTCCCCCATCCTGACGGGAGTGAGTGAACAAGCAGCTATGTGGGGCTGAGCTGCCTACTGAGGTTAAACCACCGCATCGCAAGGGGAATTTAAAAGCTACATTACTGTGTTTGAAACGGGTGATTTAAATAAAAGTGGGCAGGAGATGGAAGCAAGAATATTGTTTTAGATCTGAAAAGGCATTTCTGCATGTAATTTCCACTGAAGTCCGCACAAGCACATTTCCCCTTCTGAGCTAAGGAGCAGAATTGCTAAATTCAAGTGTATTCTGAAAAAGTCCCCACTGATCACCATATTAGAAATGATGCCGTCCAGAAAAATCTTCTTAAATCAAATATGAGGATGTAAGGGCCTGTTCAAGAACCAAACTGGAAAGCTACAGTATAATAACCAATTTACATTTCATTATAACCTATTTCATTTACCTATCCACTGACTCCATGCTTACATGCCTTCCAATTCATTTTTATATTGCTGATAGGTCATCTAATTTCACACTGGCCGCTCCTGCTAGCACAGGCTCCTTTTGAAGCACAACACTCTTAATTCTATGCTTCAAGTCTCTCCTGATAACCCTCTGTTGCCATTCTTTCCTATTGCAAACTCTTTGACAAAATAAAACTATTCATAGGAATTTCTGCAGACAGGCATGGCAAACATTGAAAAAACAGAAACTTTGTTGGTGCCTTTATTCATAGCATTCAAAATTTACTGAAATTTGCAACTTTTTCCATTGATTAATTATTTCTGCTTCAGAAGCATGTACATACAAATATGCATATACTTAAATTCCAGGCTGTGCGATACCAGTTGGAGCAGGTTTTTAACTTAAGTACTGATTTTCCAGCCCTTGTGGATCACCTCCAGGGTCCACTGATATTGTACAAGGTGCAACAGCAGCTCTAAGAAAGCTTTGCCTCAAAAACATCAATATATATATCTTTTTTAATTAATACAAGAGTTGGCATCATTTTCAAAAATGAGTCTGCTGTTCAAGTTTCCAGAGTACTGCAGCTGCTTGCATAATAGCATATTAACAGCTGTCTACAAATGGTAGAATATAAAATCTTAAATAACACATTACAGACAACTACACATGCAACTAATATATATGGTTAGAGAAGTCTACTGATAGAAATTTACAGCCACAGCTGTATAGCAAAACATTGATAGAGGCAGAAGGTGAGACCACAGCCTATTAAAATGAATACACTAAAAAGGAGGGTATGTTTCATCTTTAGGTAAGGAAACGCACAGTCTGTAATTTAGGAGGGATTGGACTCCAGATTAGGACACTTAGATTTAAATGTCTGCATGGGAACTATGTGTCAAAGGTGCCATTGAGTACTGGAGCTCTGGGGGCCATTAATTAGGAAGGCCAGCACCCTTCCAGACCCCCTGTGAAGCACTTTCAGCTCTCAGCTGTTATAATTAAAAATTGGGAGTGTCTCATGAATATTCAGTCATTTTTGCCAACCCTGTATGGCCATTTTGCACATCCTACGAACACTTCAAATGGATAAAGGACTCAAGTACTTTTGTACTTTCAAAAGTAGTCAAGAAAGCACATGGCTGCTATGTGGCTCAATGTCATATTTAGGTTTCTCCATGCCAAAAAAAAAAAAAAAAAAATTTTGAGTTTTATTCTATTTTTTTCATGAAAACATTCCTATTAACAAAAATCTCTAGGTATCAATTGCCCCTTAATTTTGAAGAACAGTTAAATTTAGTATCAGTATGTTCCTTTTAGAATTGAGTTATTTTTGTTGCAAGAATTTTCTCCTTGAAAATATAAATACTATGTAAATACTCCTTGAAAATAATCTTTCAGTAATTATATTGTATCTTTCAACTAAAGGTACAATCATTTCAAAATTTTAACAACAGATCTCTATGAGTTAAGTAGATGTTACAGCATTATGAAGAACACAAAACTGAAATATGAACACAATTACTGATATTTTACTGAAGGTCAGAAACTTAAATCCACATGTGGACATCTGCACCAATAGTTGGGGCTTTTGCATCTGCTGCTCCTTAAAGCCTACAGAGCTGCAGGCTCTGTAATACACTTGACCCCTGAGGTAGCACCTCAGGCCATGGACAGAATCCCCCCCTGGTAGGTACCATACAAACACTGAGTAGAAAAATAGCTCTGAACCTAAACAATAAACAGGAACTATGTGCACAAAGTATGGAGAGGTTACAGTAAGGGTAAGGCTTCTGAGTTAAGCTACAAAGGATTGACAAGGAATCAAAGGAAATAGTTACAGGCAAGAGAAGGAAGAAGAAGTACACTTTTCACCTCTGCCTCTAGAACTGACTACAAAACAAGGTCAGGTTGGTTTAGTTAACTAAAAGGCACAGAAGTTCAACTGAGGTCTGCCTGGAGAAGGGTGACAAATTAGCCACATTGGCTTGACATATTTGAAGTAATAGAATTTTATATTAGTGATTATATAATAAGAAATTTGCTCTGGCATTTCAGTCATGTTCAGGCTGGGATTCCCACCTGAAGTTCCAAGAACACCCTGGCTTCCTCATAAGTTAATATCTAAAATGGTAGCAAGATTTATCCCTAATAGACTGGCCACCTTCTCTTCCTTAATCTCTTAAAAGCTATGAAAAAATGTCATCACTGAAGTTCTCTTATTTTTGCTAAGTTTATGAAAAATTTGGTTTTATATTTCTTTTCTCAAATATTTGTATTCCATTAGTTCTAATTAATCTGCTGTATTCTACATTTTTTTTTTTGAGTGAACATTTGCATTACTAAATGAGTAAAAGTACTTTGCTTCTATGGAAATAGTTTGTTAAGTTTGTTGGTTCCATGCTTTGATGTTTGGGAATCAACAATGTATTTGACATCTCTGAAAATCAGGGGGATTCAGATATGTGTTACAATCTATCCTGAGGTAATTTGTCCCGAGTCACTCAATAAGGCAGTAGCAGGTTTACAGTTATTGTGATGCACAGTTTTTTCCCTGAAATTTTCTGTGTAGTATAGATTCAGATTCAGGTGTCTACCTGCAAGGATTTGCATCCCAAAGATCATGTGTCTTGATTTTCAGCTATCTACAAACATATACAGTAAGATAATTTTTTGAAGTAGTAATGAAATTCAAAAGGAACAGAGAAATGCCATGAGAAAAAAGCTGTATTTTGAAACTTTCTAATCTAATTTAAACAAAAAAGCATACATGAAAAATACAAGCCACAGTTACTCACCTACGATGAGTAAGGAAACTACCACTGACATGTCCTGAGCCATCACATCCCGGGGTTGGACATGACATTCCTTCCGTCTTCACTGACTTCCAAGAGAACTGTGAGCCATTTAGGTACCCATCCTTTTGCCTTTTGGCAGCTAGAGGACACCCTGATGCACTGCGATGGGATGCATATTTTCCAGTTATATGACCCTGACCATCACAACCAGGAACTGGACATCTGGATAGCAGATAGATGAGATAAACTTTATTGTCTTGCCATCATATACCTGGTAGCCTCTACAACAAAGTCAAAATAAACCCGACATGAAAAGAAAAGAACAATCATGCACTGTGGTCTCAAAAATAGTCAAGCTACCCTGCAGTGGGTAAAATTACATGAAAAACTTTACTAATATGAAAAAAAAAAACCTGTTCTTTGATAAACTGTAAGGAGGCTAGCCAGAAGATGAAGTCACAGCTGTTGATATTGTGTAATTGCCACAAAAGGACTGAGATATATATTTGAATTGCAGCTGTTCATTACAGTAAATATCACACTGGAATTGAAATGTTGGCTACTGAGCTCCGCTCAGCAGGTAAATTGCCCATAAAAACTCTATAAGCATAAAATCCTACTTAGTATAATCCTTGGTACATTTTATTTATGTGTATGGAATCTAAAGAGGACTTGTCTGAAGTAATGAAAACGTTAGGTATAAACAGTTAGGTCTGAAGTGATCATAGCACCTAATCAGAAATGCTGAGCCTTAGCCACTCGCTGAATAGGAGAGATTATAACAAACTATGTGCTACAGTCTAGAGAGATCAATGAAGGCAGTTCTGTATTCATCTGATGGTTTTCCTTACTTGGGAATTCCCTCATACCCTGTATACTTCTAAGAAAAAAAATAACCAGAGGTAGAAGGAACAGGTTAGGATCTTCAAAGTGAAATGTTTCAAAAAAAAATAGTCTTTTCAGTATGCTGCTATGTAACACATGTCAAAACAAGGCTGGTTACTTCACTGTTTGTGCTACACTAAAATACTTCTGCAACTCTCCTCCGAGGATACAGTCCTGAATGGCCTAAGCAGTCACAAATCCACTGAGTTCAGTGGCCATTTATATCAGAGCACCTTGCAAGAAGAAACCAAGACCTACAGGTAGGCATTCGTTCCTCTTGCCAACTAGAGAAGGACAGATTTGTTGCAGCAATCTCATATAAACACTCAATTCTCTGTTCCCATAACGACTTTATTTAGCATGTATGGTTTGTCTATAGTATGCAAACCTGTTTAAGGGGATTTTTAGAATATACAGATCAAGGTAATTTTTTAATTTCATGTGAAAAACGTATTTAAAACTGTTTGTAAATTATGTCTTTAGCTGAATATTGTATCCTTTGCAGAATAAATCAGCACAGATCCTTCATTTGCAGTTCGCTCACAGAAATCAGTGTGGCCATCTGCTCTTGGATAACTATCACACAATAACATTTATGCCTTAATAAAAAGCTGAAGAAATATATGACCTTATAAAACACAGAAAGGCCCTTTGACAATGTTTGTTCTCACCTAATTGGCTCTTGGTCTTCTTTGTCTTCCTTGCTTTGTGCTATCCTGATTCCACTTTTCTTTGCTCGCGGACAGCCTGAAAGACTGAGTGAAAGAAAACATTTTAAAATGCAATTTCTCATTCTCGGTTTACTAGGGATACGCTTTCTATCTGAAAACCTGGCAATCCTGTCCAGTTTCCAAAATCAAAGCTCATGTGGTTTAAATACAGAGAGCTGCAGTGTGCAACCGCGAGGGGGAATCCGTGTATCTCGGCTGGCGAGGCAGGCCAGGACCGCAGGCACCGTGCAGACCACACGCACGGGCGGTCCCCGAGGAGCCAGGGAAAGCAGCTCTTAAACTCTCTGCCTAATAATCCCTCCAGCTGACTCAGCAGCACCAGCGACAGCTTTAAAAGGAAAGGAAGCCAGTGCTTCAGGGCTGAGAGACATTACGTCCTCTGTATGTCTGAGAGGGAAGGAAGAACAGGCTCAAAAACCAGGAGTCTTTGGATATCTTCGTAGGACTGAAGATTTCTCTATGGAGCACATTAGAAACACCATCATGTAAGAATCCTATAGAACTGTTGAATAAAACCACGGCAGAGCTCACAGCTGTACAATGCCTTCCTGAGAGAGAGTTTAAGTGCTCAGAACTCACCCAGACAAAAGGATTTGGTAGAGACAAAATCGTATGCAAGGCTAAGCAATGTTACATTTAAATACACACTGAGAATGTTTTTAACTACACAAGATGGAAAAGCATTATCTATTCCAACATTTTATAAGCTCAGCTTGCTCTTTGCATATGAAGAATTCATAATAGAAACCAGTTAGTAGACTTAACAATGACTTTAATAGGTACTTAAATATTTTTTCAAGTAACTGCTATCTGAGGACACAAATATGTCTGTGAAAAAATCATGCTTTGTGCTCTATTTAAATGTTACTTCCACCTCAACGTTCTAGAAGAAATCCATTGGTAGAACACCAGCTTCGAAAGTATTGAGATGAGAGACAAAATAATGTTACCAAAGAAAAATTTCCATAGAGGAAGAAATAAAATAGAAGATTAATTTTTTGGTTTTGACATGACAAAAGGTACTTCAGTGCTGTACAGTACGTCCTGTCTTCAGGAGGAAGAGACAGAAACAGTGGTAGCAAAATTTTCAATTGTTTTGTCTTGTCAAGACCAGCAAGGACTGGGAGGAACAAGCAAGAAAAGAGTGAAGCAATCGCTGACAGAATTCTGTGTCAGTATATAAAAAATACACAAAAATAGAGTTTACATGCTAAAAAGTCATAAATAAGTCATTTAAAGAAAGGGACGAATGTTAGCGCTGGATATTGGACATAGTGTATTACCCAGCAACTTGTCGTGAGATGGCACGGCTACATCTGTAGGGGTAAATGGAAGGGACTCAAAACTGCTGTATCGACCCAAGACCAGCAGGCTCACACCTGTGCAGCTAAACACTTTCTCTCTGCACAGCAGGACAGCAACACCCGTAATGCTTATAGAGAATGATCTGGACCCACGCTGAGCTCTAAATCATATCTGAGAATTGCCTGGGAAAGTTTCAGTGGCCCAGGGTCAGCAATATGGCAGGGGACACGCTAACAATTTAATAGTGTAGGCACCTGTGCTCTGATGCCTGGACCTGTGCTCTCGTCTCACTTCATTTTCTAGTTTAAATGCAGCTGACCATTTTCCTTTTTAAAGCAAGCTGCTGTTTATTCCAACTTGCACAGTGCACTCCAAAGTACTGTAGTTCCCTGTCTACAAACTAAACCTCAGAAAGCCTATGCCATTTAAAAATAGTTTTCTTTGAAAACAGTAATATCATAATCTGTAAGAAGGCAGAGGCAGGAGGAATAAGAGTCTGAGGGATTTAGAATAAGAGGAAGCAGGCTCTGGGGCAAGGGGGCAGTCCAGGAACAGGTTGGTTCATTGCCCCCCCCATATAACCTGGGCTGCAGAAAGTGAAGGGGAGAGGACAGGAGTTACATATATCCCTAGCTTATCTGTGAAACTAGTCTTAAACCCGTGTGAGAATAATCAGGTTTTGCATCTGAAAACTAAATAGTTAATAGAAATGTCTCAGAAAGCAATACTTTTTATAGTAGGTGTACAGATGGGTGTGCTTGTAGATGATGACATTTTCATAACAAAATCTGAATGAAGAATTTCTGCCTTGACTAATGATTTAATGCTTTCCACATATTCAATCAATTTAATTATCACCTACTTATTGGTATTTTGGTGCATCATCTTTTTGCAATAGATCTTTCTATTCTGGCACTATGATTTATTAGAAAATTCTCAGACCTTTCAGGTCCTCTAAACAGACATTTCCAACAGACAGCTTCTGAGGTTATGATTAATTCATTTTTCCTCTGACAGCAGATTCACCAAGAAAACATATGCCAAGGATGAGCCTTTGCTTTGATTTTTTTTATCCTATAATAACCAAAAGCTATTATAAAGTAAACACATTATTTCATTTTTATATCAGTTTAATTCCTTATATGTGAAGATAAAAGACAACAAGGGAAATTCAGCACCGGTATATGCTGATATAATTTCTCGCATACATTCAATGGGTGTGTGGAACTGCAGAGTTATGGCAGAGTTAAATCTGCCTTTGTGTGTACTTGCTGTTGAGCAGCCATTTTAAATACAGATGATACCAAGGCATCTTGGCAGCCATTTGAGAGAAGTTTGTCATTCCTTTCCTTCTGAAACTGAAAGGGTTGTAACAGATGATATCAAATACAAACAAAAATGCTAATTCAGATGCAAGCAGAGGTAAATGCTAATTTTCAGTGTGGGACTTAGAAGCCTTAACTGTGACCGTCCTTTAGGTTTTTTCATACTAAACAGCTCCAGATTTAGGCTATAGGTTTGCTGCCCCTTCAGAGAGCATGTATTTTTCCAGCCTCACCACCTCAGAAATGGCCTTGACAGAAATCATGACCTGAACAGTGTGGGGCTGGCTCCATGTAAATGTCATGGGTGTCCTGGGGGCATTGGTGCCTTTAAGCAAAGTAGACATTATTCCTTCAAGTGTCAGTGCCCCCATGCCTACAGGCAGCCAAGGACAAAGGGCTGCTGGAGGCCTTTTGGAAGAGAAATGAAGGAGTTACGCGGTCAATACAGAGATGGTGGCATTTCAAAACTCTATGTTAAAACACAATGTACCTGACAAATTCTGTATCACTTAGTTTTGCAGAATTACTATTTAATGCTGCAGAATCAAGTGAAAACCTGGTCCAGCACTCATCTGCAAAATTACAAGAATTTACAGATGAAAGTAGGTAACACCATCCAGCTCACAGTCCGGTCCCCCAGTGGCCAGGAGACAATGCACAGGAAAGGGTTTAGAAAATGAGCCGACGTGTTGACTCTCCCCAGCTAACCTTGCTTGCTTTTTAGTTTGTGATACTTTGCCTTCTGCATCTTCACTGTCCTGCCTGTTTCTGGTAAAATAAATGACCAAATACATAAACAGCTTCCTGAAATAGCACAGTCAGGGCACAGCTACACCAAGCATATTGCTGGAAGAGGTGTGAGCTGATCAATCCACACATAGTTAAATGTAGTTCTAAATTTGACCTTAAATCCCTTTGAAAGTGTGATTTAATCTCTTACATTGTGTAAGTGGTTTTAAAATGTTTACATCGTCTCCTTCATAATGTTAGTTGTACTTTTGATGTTTAACTGTGCATTACAGAAATTCTTACTGTTATCTTTCATTTTTACAGCATGTAAAGGTATGGCACATTCCCAATCCCTCTGTTATTTATGTTTTGACTTTACACTGTTTGTTGCTTTTACTGGGAATACATTTAAATTGGGAATTTGTGTATTGACTAGTTATAGCCAATTGTAAAGCTATAGGGACTTGGTGAAGCAAGCAAATATCCAGAATCAACAGTATTACTATGCATGGGAGTAAAGAGCCTTTGCTAAAAAAAGAGAGGTGGGCTACACCATTATTCTTTGATTAAACAGTGAATAGCTATTTACAAAATACAATGCAGCTCTTCTCTACTGATTTATAGTTCTCAAATAGCCACAGGGGAATTGCTAATTACACAGGATTTGTAACATTACCTCTACAGTGATACCACTGTTAATCATTTTGGGGTTACCAACAATACCCTAATTACTAAATGTGAAGCTTTCTTTGGCCCTTGATAAGGATCACAGTTATAGTTTAGGCAGTTAAGGTAACAGCTTTCATCCAAAATTTTCTCTTTCTCTTCTTCTGGCTTGACACAGTTATTTACAACGTGTTGCGATTTAAAAACAAGGCAAGCTTTATTGTGAAATGTACTAACAAGACTGGTGCATATTACATGACTTTTACCCTCTGATTAAAGCTGCTAGGGTTATATCTGGGAGAGGAGGTAAAGAACTGGGTCCAATCCTGCATTTCAAGAAAAACAGGAGGTCTGGAAGAGACTGACAGAAACAATCAGGAAACATAATTTCTTGGGAAAAAAATGAAGGAATGGGATTTGAGTCCAAAAAAAGGTGAAGAGTTAAGTCACTCCAAACGTAAAGCAGCAGAAACTTATGAATGTTGAATTGCTTCCCTGGGTTAATAGAGACGGTAAGAAAACCTGGATTCATTTTCTACAAAGATTTTGCTAGATAATAGCAAAAGTCTTCCTACCTACTTGGGTAGTCAGCCATGCTGAAACTGCAAAACGTTATTCACTGGTGATAAATATAATGGAATCATGGAATTGTCAGAGTTGGAAGGGACCTCTAGAGACCATCTAATCCAACTCCCCTGCTAAAGCAGGATTGCCAATAGCACATTACTCAGGACTGCATAAAGGCAGGTCTTGAAAATCTCCAGAGAAGGGGACTCCATGACCTCCCTGGGCAGCCTGTTCCAGTGCTCTATATAGAATGATTCTATAGAATTCTATTTAGAATGAGTTAGACCAACCCATGCTTATGTACAGCACTCAGTCCTACTTCAGTATTGAGAGAGGGAAGAGAGGCCTGTTGAGGTCCCTTCTAGCCCTTCAGTTGCTGGAGTTAAGGAACAAAACCTTCTCGTTACATACCTTCGATGTGAAGCATAATTTCCAGTAATATGCCCAGAGCCATCACACCCAGGGGTGGGACACCTAGAATAATAATGGAAAAGATACGGAACAGTGTTACTGAGTGGAAAGATACAACTGCCCATTAAAAATTATTCATTGGCCCAGTCCTTGTTTCCACAGGTGCCAGCCCTGGGGATCTCTAGCCGTTGCTAAACCTGAGCTTAATTCCACACTGGGGACAAACATACTTTTTTCATCCATAAAATGTTTTTGTTTGCTACTCCTCACCTGCCTGCTCAAAATGCTTTCTGGATATCTCTAGTACCAGCAGATTAGTGGAGATTTCCAGCAGCAGCCTGACATTCCCACATCACCAGGAACGAGTAGGGCTGACAACAAATGCAATATCCCCATAGTGTGTGCTCTTAGGTAACAGCTAACATTAAAGCGAGCCATTTTGTTTTCCATCAGAGCTATTGCTCTAATCCCACCACAGAGTGCCAGGAGGTACCATGGAGGTACCCCTTCACCTCTCCATGAAGCGAAGGAGATGCCTTAGGAAAAGGTAGCATGTAGACAAGGAAATAATGCTGGGCTCTCATAGAGAAATGGTAACCCACCCAAACACTCCCAAACACCCAGCTACAGCACCAGGTAGAGAAGTCACTGATATAGCCATCAGTGGAATGCCTAATGACTGAATAAAATTAGAGTCATCAAAGAAAATGGATGGGTTTTTCTACATTGCAAAGATGATTGAGATCACCACAGAATAAGATAAATTATAATGCTAAATAAAATCATTAGCTGGTATTTGAACTGCTACGCTAAATCACATAAAAGACAAAGGAAGAATTAATTATATTCATTTTACTGAACAGACAAATGCTACGTGAATTCTAAAAAGTCACTTTTCTTGAGCCTGAGTTTTGAATTTTAGCCATGCTTTAGAGATTCATTTGAAGAAAGCATTCAAATTCAAAAAGGCATGTGCACAAATTCAGATGTTGCCTTCTGAAACATCAGATTTCCGTAACATTGAAGTCTTTCACATTGGAATGCAGAGTTCATGCCAACTCTGGCTTTCACCCTTGAGTTGCATGCATGCTTTCCTCAAAGATGGTCCATACTGGGAAACGTTTGTTTCACAAAGGTTGCTGCAGAGACTTGAAAGTCTCTTAAAGTCAGGAATTAAGCAACCCAGAATCCAGTGCGATAGGACTGTCATGGTCCATTCCAGCTGAATTTTAGCCCTTTAAAGCCAGTAAACATTACCTCTTCTAAAGAGCTCAGCAAAGCCAAACTTCAAACATGATTAATGCAAACTTGAAAGAGATAAATTAAACTGGAATTTGTTAAAGGGCATTCTCATATGGTCTTCATCCAGAGCAGTTGAGTTACTCATTAGAAACCATTAAAATATGGTAGCGCTTCCAGGATGCACGTTGGTAAAACCTCTGGGGTTCATTATGTCACTGAAGTTTCTCTTCTACGTAACAAGCAGCTTGTGTGCTCTGGACAAGAAGTCAAAAAACCACATCCTTTAAGACAATTCTCCTTTTCTCTTGCTTTAAGATTTTACACAAGATGACGTATAAGACCATGATCTTGACTAGAAGGTATAAGTATTAACGTGATTCTTAATATCTTAATGACCAATATATAAGCTGACATCACACATTAATCTTTCTGCTTGTAGAAAGAGAAAAAGACTAATTTTTGCATAATTTCTTCTGACAAAATTAGGTAAAAATACAGCCCTTGGTGAAGAAGTCATAGCTCAGTCTACGTGGCCCTTACCATTCATTCTGTGCTGTGGCTGCTCATGGCTAGCACAAACTTTGGCTATTACTTTAAGTTAAAAAATAAATGGTTAGGGCATCTTATATAAAGAATCTTAAATTTTAAATACTTCATATCTAAATATTTAGATGTTCTCACTATTTATTTTTATTTTTTGGCAAATGTTTTGAGATCTGCAGAGAGACAATATCTTTCTTCATGTGTTTTTTTGATGCTGGGTATCTTCATTGCTCTACAATGCTTATTTCCTACTTCCACCAAGACCAGCTGCATCACTAAAGCTTGACTGAAGCCTCTAAAGATGTTGAATCAAAAGATATTGGAATAAGAATTAAAGGAATTGACTAAATTTTGGCTTAATAAAGCAGCCATGAGACTGTTCCTCTGCAGTCTGCCTGAGGTACTGCAAGGATTCCTTCTTTATGAACCCATGCTATTTTAAACCAGCATTTTCCTTTACAGACTTTTCAGTCCTTTTCAGAATAAACTATTATCAAAAATCCACAATGGTTTTTCTCATATTTTCCAAGACTTTTGCTACAGGCAGGCATGATTAATAGTGTCTTAACAAACAGGATTTATAAGATGCACCAGTATATCCAATCAATAAGTCCTAAAATTAGACCACTACACCTCAACCATCTGGACAGTCTTACACAATTTAAAAACTAGATTATTTCTGTGTCATTTAAAAAAAAATCTTAAAGAAATGAAGCTGAAGAAGAATCATTCTGCTGTAGATTAAACTGAAAACTTTCACAAAGGGCTCTGTACAGTTAATACCAGTTTAAAATCATACTTTTGATTAAACCAGAAGAGATTTTTTATGTGGGAAAGGATTTTAGAAAGACCCTTCAGATTTTGATTTTGGCACTGCAATATTTGTTTTCAAGTCTCATAAGCTTATATTGACCTAAATGTAACAGATGAAATGAGAGTTTAGTGCAGTTGATAAGAACATTTTAAAACCCTGAAACATTTCTATTTACTGGCGTTTCCATTCTGTGGGAGGTTCTTATAACCACTGTGAAATATAGGATGCAGTTACAGAGCAGTCTTTTAAGCTATAAAGTTATTACAATATTTATTTGCTATCCTAAGCAGATTAGTTAAGGAGACAATTACAAGCCCTTGTACCACTGGAATTGTGAGTCTCAGTTTTCAGAATGCCTGATCATACACAGGACTTGCACATACCCTACTGTTTTACTATCAGCTACTACCTATACCTATTTGACTTAACTAATCTTATGTACATGCAACAATGCCAAAAAAGTGTATGTACAGGTGCTTATAAGAGGCAAATGGTGTGAAACCCTTTGATAATGAATATCAGAGTAAGTGGAAAATGAGATAACAGTTTCCTCACTTACTTAAAGTGAGTATTATTTGGCAGGATCAGAAGCTTATTTGTAGTCTCTACATAATAGCTTACTGCAGCAAAGGAAATACTTCAGTACTGTAAAGAGTGAGGTGACAAAAGGAACTCACCCTGTAAAGACCAAGGTTTCAGAACATATCGCACTAGCACTTCACACAAATTCAGGGTATCCAGCAAAATAAAAGAGCTTGTCAGTGAAGGGGAACGCCTTGATGTCCCATTCATTTCACAGAACATCCCAGAGATGCTTTTTTGGGAACATAAGCATAAGCAGAAAGCAGGCCAGCCAGCTGAACAGCAACAGCTCTGGCAGCTGGATTCAGTATTGGGCTTAGATTCAATAGCAGGAATGAAAACCAGGCAAGAGCCAAACAGAGAAATACATTTAAGCCCTACTACCCATTCTTCACTGGGCAAAGGACCTTCAGACCTTAAGTGCACAGCAATTAAAAAAGGATTTTGGCAGCTTGAAGGAACTTCCTGAGGCTGGGAAAGAAATGGCTGTAATGCCCAAATGGGTTCTGGGAGGTTTTTTCCAAATGCCAATGGTTCAAAGTCTAGCTGCAAACTCAGCTTGGAAGAAAAAACAGCCCACGTTAGCATAGCAGACTACAAATAAGATACACATTTAAACCTATATTCCCAGGCTTTTATTTAGCTCTACAGGAGCTACATAAGCTTACATGCATCTTACATATTTAGATAATATAGAATAATATATAGCTCAGCTAGTGTGAGACCCACTAGGATGTTACACAAAGGGGCCAAGACAGAATTGAAGTAGTTTTGTCCTCATTATTGTGCATAACTTTGGTTGACTTACTTTCAAAATTTATTTTAAAGCATAAATTATCTCTAAAACATATTGATAAAACAAAGATGTAGTAATCTTCAGTATAATGAAAACATTGTTTACCACAAAATTACAACAGCTGTTTGGAACCGGGAGGATTGCACTTGCTTAGGGAGGAGGCAGAGCTCATGGAATTCTTTTCAATGTACACAGCCTGAGCACAGCTCACACCAAGGCACCAAGCCCTCTCCCTCTGCACTCTTTCAGCCTCCCTGCCCTTACCTCTACAGCCTGGTCTTCACTAAGGAAAGGGCATGTTATTAAGCTAGGCTGTAGTTTCCACATGAATTGGCAGGTTTGTACGTTGTCTGTGGACTTTTTTTAGCTGTCGCTCTTGAGGGATCAGTAATAGCACTCATTGGACACTCCAGAAATAAAGAAATAATAACGGTCCCTCATAAATGTGAAGAGCATTGCTAATTCTCATTATGGCAAACTGCTTCGACATTTTATTTTTTGTGCTGAGGAAATTTGCTCCCATGGAACTGAATTAAGCCATTAATTGATCTCACACTGGCCATGCCAAGAGCCATCAGATAGTAATCCTTTCTCACCAAACTACACTGGGGTTCAATTGCATCAGGTTCCTACAAAACACTGTTTGTGATCTGTTATTAGTAACCTGGTGCACCAGATCTAAAGATTTTACTTTTATGGTTTACTTTACAGCACTTAGCACCGACTACCTTGTGGATCCAATCTTCCATTGTGTAGGTAAATGAAAACACATATAAACAATATAGTCTACCAGACAGAATAAGCATCCCATAAATTACTAATTAAATAAGTAAAGCAGATGTAGCTAGCAGCCCAAAAGAAAAATCATATTGAATTGAATGGGGGAGTAAACCAGTAAGTTTTGCAAAGATTCAGAATGGTTCTTCAGAATGTTCCACACTGCAGAAGAACAGATTTAATAGAAATTTATATTTTTCCTATAGTTTTATTTTGACCATACTGTCAGTCTCTGTAGAAGAGGTGTGATTTTCTGTTGAAGGTTCAGAAAGGTTAGAGAAATATAATTGTTTCCTGTGGGATTTTTTCATAGCAGAATGTAGAATTTTTTATCGTCTGGTGGTTTCCATGTATTTGAGATTCTGTTTTATTTGACTGAATCACCAGGAATGGAATTCATAGGTTGAGAGGCTGGAAGACAGAGACAATAATACTTTGCATTTCTATCTTTCATCTGAAGATCTGAAAGCATTTTACAAACATTAATGGATAAAATCCCACACTACTGCTTTGAAAAGGGAAGAATTTGGCTGAGGAAAACTGGGGCATAGAGAGGCTAAACAATGTTACACAGAAGAGGGCTAGATGCAGAGATTCTTATTCACTGCTCTGTTTGCATCTATAAAGCCGTGTATTTTCTGAACCTACATGTAGATTCATAAACAAAAGATTGTGGGATTTTTTTTCTAGTCAGGGAATCCAGAAACAAAGGGTTACAAAAGTAATCCTTTAAAGATACTGTGTTTGCAGTTCACTGAATTGAATATGTGAGGAAGGAGAAGAAAATGGGGAGTGAGCAAGAAAGGGAAGAAGGTTTGTTAAATTAAGAAATGGAGTTTTCTGTAAGGTATGGTAAATTTACTGTGTGTCTAGGTCTCTATGAATTTGAGTGCTTCTCAAAAAACAACAGGTTTGCAGCTCTTGAAAAACAAGTCCCCTTTTTAACTATTTACGAGGCCAAAAGAGAGAAAAAGTTTTCCTCCAGTTTCTTCTTATGCCTCTCACCACTGACCCGCAGGGAGCACTTCAGGGCAAAAAAAAAGAGCTCATAAACAGAGCTCTGTGGTCCTCAGTGGAGATTTTATGGCCAGGGGTGTGTCTGGGGCAGTCAGGGTTGTGGTTATTGTTATGAAAACACCTATTTAGCAGGAACTGGACAGAAACCAGCAAGCCATTTTGCCTTTACCTTTCTGAGCAGTCAGAGCAATGCCTCCCAGCCATTAGTGTTCTAGCCAGCTCTGTGAAAGCAATCTGGATGTATAAATCTCTAAATCTCATTTCCAGTCCCAGGTATTTTGATAGATTGTCAAGCTCTAATTAAGTATGTGAAGTGAGAATGCTTCTGATCTTTTTCCTCATGAAGTCACAGAAGAAAAGCTGTTTTCTGCTCTAATTCCAGTAGGAACACAAATGCTTTCCCACTTCTACCCACTTGTCTTTTATTGTCTATTTTTTTACCATAGCATTTGACTTCTGAATTCCTAAAGTGTTGATTCTTTCTTTTGATACCTAGACAAAACCCTCTGCCTAGACAACCTATCTGTGAATTTGCAATGAAAAACTCATTTTATTAGGATGGATTTATTTCCTCTTATTTTGCCTCAGTGAAGCTGCAAATAGCCATACTTCTTCACTCTTTATTTTACTCCTTCTGTTTTGTTTCCTAATACCTCTCTCCCCATTTTCAATCTCTTATCCTTTTTCCTACAGAGCAGCAAGAGCCTCCATTTGCTTTTGCCCCATGGTTTGCTTTCCATACATATTTTTCTGCAGCGTATCTCTTCCATGTTCTACTGCTTCCTTTTCCAGATCCTCTTCCTTTCTCATTGTCTCTTCTTGCCACTTTAAAATTTTCTCTCTCTCCCTTTTACTTCTTCTTTCTCTGTCCCCTTTGGCTGATATCTTCATTCTCTGTTCCTCCCTCATCCTTTCTGCCTTCCATGCTCTCTAATAACCTTGAAGTCAACAGTTCTTTCTTTTTTCCTCCTCTTTGCTGTTTCTTTCCATTATCTCTTCTTTCATCACCCTTCTTGTCCTCCTCCTCTTTTCCCCCAGCTGATTGTATCTTCCCCTTAGTCTGCATTGCTTGTGGTCCTCTCATATTGTTGAGATGATGGGGTACACATTGCATCCTTGTGCCAGGGAAGAAAACTCCATGTTGTGAAACCTCAACATAGAATTTCTTGACTGCCAAGACACAGTGAGTTATTTGAAGTACCTTGCACTCTTTTACTTTCATTATGGTCCTTGTAAGCTTTATCACTGGTTTCAAAAGGAGCAGAACCAGACTAGCACTGGGCACTTCTGGAAACTCAATTCAGAGCTTATTTGAAGCTCATGTCGATTGGTTCAAGAGGCAATATAAACTCTATGGGACAGGTATGCAGACAATGAATATTTCAGTGGATCCTGAGTCTATGGTTTCATGTTCAAAGCTAAACTTGTGTTCTAGTCCTCACAAATATACCTACAAAAGCATGTGAAGTCAGACCCTTATAAATATCAAAGGTTCACAAAGATGCATTGTAAGCCAAAAATAAAAAAGAAGTTAAATTTAGATTCATATGTTAATTATTTCCCTGCATTCAGCCTAACTAGGAGTACTTAATCAAACAAATTTAGTTTTAGAGAACATGCTAAATATTACTTTTTCATATGTAAAATACTGCTAACATTTCTTACTTAGCAGAATGCTACTGACACAACAGGCCTCATTGGAGGTAATAGGAAAATTTAAAACCCAAAACCACAGCAGAAATAAAGGAAGAGGATTTGAGGAAATAACAAGAGCCAGCAAAAAATCATAATTGTGGTGGAATGGCAAATGAGTGAATTCAGGAAAATCTTCTGTCTTGTCAGTTGCTTTTTGGCATTGCATCCAGTGCAGTTCCAGTATGAACGGGCAAGAGATCAGGGGATTCAGGCAAGGATCACTCCTGGTGGGGGGCATTACTGAGCCCTCTCAGAAGACAGAAGAAGTGCAGGTTGGAGACTGGAAAGAAGTATAGAATGGAAGGATTTGTTGTTACCACTTTCACTGTACAGTCTTTCTGTCCATGAGGGAATGATGCCAGGCCTATGGAGCTAGTCCAGGCATGAGACTAAAATAATTTTGGCTCAGAGGTTTCATGGAGTAACTTCAGTCTCTTCTACCTCTGCTGAGAGATTGCTCTGTCTCTCTCTTTGCCTCTACAAATCCCCAGCAATTGAATGGTTCTAAACTGGGGATGGCTGAATGCATACTCTTCTCCTTAGGTAAAATTTAATTAATTCCCTGACTCTCTGCATGTAGAATTTTTCTGTCCTTAGCTGCTAGGATTAACTGTATTGCATTCCTGCATTTTTTTAACTTTGTGGGGGTGAGAAAGAACATGGTATGTTTTTTAATTACACTGAAATCCATTTTCCAATAAGCAGACTGAAATGCATCACGCTGGCATTTAAAATATTGCTGTGCACTCGAATGCACAGATACACATGGTGTGTTTAAATTAATTATATCACTTTTGAAAAAAAATATTCCTGTGCCTTCAGTAACCACCTCTGCATGCTGCCTGTTCTGCTAGCAGTCAGGACTCCCCAGCTTCCCGGGAGCAAGTGCCATGACGTGCTGCCCGCTGTTCTCACATCTAGCACCAGCATACACCGCCTAACATGCCAGTTGCCAAAGGCATGGTATGTGCCTAATGTGAAATAGCTTCTGTGCACTACCCAGGGGGTGCTCCATGCACAGAAGCTGCCAGGGGGAAGCTGTGAATCAGCTCCCTCCCTGGGCATCTTGCCCACGCTTTCTCTCCTGCCAGCATCGCCTGCCTTGGAGGCAGCACCGGCCAGCTGCAGATCCCTCTCCCCCCGCAGCAGAGAGCACTTCCTGGCACCAGGGATGAATCAGTTCCAACATATGCACATTCAAATGTTCATTTCCAAACACCTCAGCCTTTGGAAAAAAAAAAGCTTCATTTTTATAGTGAAGGAATAAGATAAAATGATCGAGGCATGGAGAAAAATGCATGAGAGGATAGCCTGAAGTGAGCATGCCTTACAGCTAGGAGCAAAGTTCTCTGTCTCCTAATAGTATTGCTACAAGCATGTGCTTGAAAAAAACCCACAACCACATGAGGTTTTTTTTTCAGTAATTTTGGGCAGATGCATTTGTTTCTGAAGAAGAATGTCTTATTCCTGGTTGTTCTATTCAAATGGGAACCACTCAGCTGCCACACAGCCACTGTACAGCAAGATTGGTCCAGGCAGGGTTTGCCAAACAACCAGTGACACGATTTCTCTTGTTCCCTGGGTGTGAAAGTGGGTCCAAGAGAAGCCCTTGAAGGCAGTAGCACAGGTATAGCATCTTGGTATTCATCTTAAAAGGAGTCTTCAAAAGCTCTTACAACTGGCCTAACTTCCCTGTTTCTGATGTAAGTGGAAGTTTTAGCACAAAATTAAATTAAAAGTAGGTCAAATGCTGAGTACTTTGAAAAACGTACTCTTCAAAGTAGGGAAGTTTTCCTCATAAGAGATTTACATTGTGGTTAGGTCAGTAGCCTGCTGGTTGCCTTGAACACCTGAAAATTACCAATGGCATAATTCTTGAATTGTCTCTATGTTGCCGCTTCTTTCACGTTCTGCTCTTTTGTACTCTGTGTATCTTCTCCCAGGCAAAGGAATTGCCAAAGGACCTGGTGGGCACAGCAGTATGACCTTGAATCTGTAACTTACCGAGACTTTCTTGGAAGTTTAGGATGACTTCAAAATCTACAAATCTGGAAGACTCAAAACGGTCAGCACCTCCTCAAGAAATGCTTAGAAATGCTATCAGATTAGGACTTCTAAAAGCAGAGGAAACAAATTAGCAACTTTCATATAGTTTGTGTCCTTAACACAGTACTAAAGTCATTGGGAAGAGAATGGGCACAACTAAGAATCAGCCATTCCTTAGATATTCTTTTTATTCATTTTTCATTTGAACAGAACTGTTCAACTTGAGCATGCACAAATACTTAGTCAATAGAAGGACTCCAGAAGATCACAGGAATGGAGACAGTTTGATCAAATGTAAGGTGGAACAGAAAGCCTGAGTGGGAAGGATGGAAAGTGCACGAAGAAAGTCTAATTTATATGGCCTCTTCCAAAATAATGTATCAAATATTATTATCAAAGACTAAGCCTAAAAAATAGGTGGTAGTATTTCTATCCTTGTATAATTAAGAAAGAAGCAGAAGTCCTGCCTCTAATGACTGTCCTCTCAGTCTAGCATTATGGCAAAGCCATAAATGAATAGGACTGTAAACACTTTTGAGTTATCTAGGAAATACATCATGGGCACCATGAAGGCTCAGAAGTTTGCAAAAAAAAAACCCATTAAAATAATCCAAATGACAGAAAATGTAATGGGCTGGAATTTTCTTCACCATGAATAGCCTGTTTCTTACTCTCCTGTTTCAAAAGAGTCATTAAAAAGATGATTTTCGGTGTACATTCAGAAAGGTAAGATAAACATAATAGCTCGGTGTAAAATGCATTTAGGTGATTAACTGCATCTTAAGGCTGAGAGGTTTGTTTTCTTCCATAGGCAGTCACTGCACTGGGCCCATGAGCAGCCTCGAGAAGTTCCTATACTGGATGGACTTTTAAATCTCCAATAACAGGGACAGGTTAACATTTGGATAAATGGAGCAAACTTCCAAGCGTTTCACTTTTCCAGACAGATAAAGCTGAGATACTACTTTCTATTTTGGGGGTGAAGAGTCAACAGCAAAAGAGTAAAATCCTTCAGTTTTTGTTTCATGAAAACAAGCAGCTTTTTCCCTCTAGGCCTAAAAACATTTGTCAGAAGCCCAAATGAGTAAATGTGAAAATACTGAGTGTGAATTGTATATCAGACTGTGAGAGGCAGTCTGGTCTAGTAAGAAGGCTAATGAACAGTACAGTTAAGGGAAATCCAGCTTTGTTACTGGCTTTCCATGTGAGTCTATACTAATTTTTGAGTAATTAGCAGACATACTCTAATTTTTGGTGCAATTCCCTGAGACTCATGCTCCATCTACGCTGACTAACCATCTACACTAACCTCATCATTTATATGAATTTACCTCAGGCCTGCAATCTTAAGCAAGACTTAATTAATACTGGAGGGAAAACAATTCTTACAGCTAGTCCAGTCAAGAACCTAACTACAAGGAGGAGAGGCTGGGCATGACCACAGCTACGCCCACTCCTACAAATACTCCATCCTACTGCCTTGAGGCAGTCTCAGAAAGTAGACAGTGGGCAGACAAATCAGCCCTAAGGAACTAATGCTCAGGAGGGTACAATGTTTTTAGTATTTCAGTCTCTTCCCAGTGCTCTGAGAACTAAAACCACTAAGTTGCAAGTTTGCATTGCTGCAAGACATTGGAGGGTGGTTATGGGCCTGGAACACTTGGTATATGAGGCTGAGAGAGCTGACTTGTTCATTCTTATGAAGAAAAGCGTAGGAAACAATCTTATTGATGTCTATGAATACCTAACAGGATGGTGTGAAGGCACAGCAAAAGGTTTCTCGGAGCTGCACAGATGAAGAACAAGAGACAATGAGGACAAGGTTCAGCTTGGAAAGTCCATTTCATTATAAAGGAAAAAAAAAATTACCATCAGGCTGGTCAAACACCAGAATAGGTTGTGGGAACTCTAACCTTAGAAATAATCAAAACTTATATGAACAAGAACCTGAGCAACCTGCTCCAACTGGACTTGGTCTGAGTAAGAGTTTGGACACTTGGAGGTCCCTGCTTACATGGTCTTTCAATTCTGTAGTATGTCTTAAAAGCTGTATCAGAGACCATACTGTCTGGTCTCCTACTGGCCGTACAGCAGCAACCTTTCCTTACAGGCTCATTTCTAGAAAGATGAAGCAACTATCATTCTACTTGACTGCTATCCCTTCGTGGAAGTTGAAGTCCAACCATCAGCCAATTTCTTACTACAGTTGTATATATTCAAAATATCTGCATATTTCTTTGCATTTGTATATGTTCTTTTCAGTATCTGAAAATGATGACTTTAAAGTCCAGTTTGCAGAGCTAATAAATGCTCAGAAATTCTCAATAAGGTAGATAAAGTGGATCACACCAAATGTCCTGATCAGCAGGGAGACTGTGTGCCTGAGATAATATTCCCAGTTCCTACTCCGGGCATCCATCTGCCTCTGCTTCAGTGTTTCCTGTCCCTCCTGAAAGGATGTTGCAGCTGTCTGGGTAGCAGTAAAAGAAACAATGGAGCTTTTAGTATGGTATTCAATAACCTGAAATTGGTGCCATTTCACCCTAACCTGTCAGACTGTATGAGGCAGTTTGCACATTATGTGAACAAAGGAGACATCTCTTCAGTGGGGGCAGGAAGCTCTGATAAGACCATTAAAACTGTTCCAAGCTAAACTATTCCTTCTTGTGCTGGAATCTGAGACTGTACCGAACAGCACTTAAGTAATAATTCCAGCTTCATAAGACTGTTCCAAGTTATCGTTAAGTAGAGTACTTGAAAATGAATTGTGCTTTTTATTGCCACGGGATATGCTCTGCTGTCTTTTCTTGGCTCTTCTTATTTTCTCCTTAAAGTTAACAAAGGCAGAAAGCCCACGCTTTTCTACAGCTTCCCCTTCTGCAACTCCCGTAAGATTAGGCAGTGCAAGCTTGGTGCATACCGTAAACATGTCATGAAAGAGCCACTTTAATTTCGCAGTCTAATAGCTGCAGGAATAGTTTCCAGAAGAGCTGTGCAGAGCACTGGAGAGGTCGGAGGTTACACACAGGGATAAATGGCTGTGCAGCACAAGGGCGCTGTGCATCTGCACACTGCGGTGCAGAAAACCGCTCGCTCGCCCAGAAACACTTTGCTCATGGTTGGGAATGCAGGCAAGAGAGAGAAAGTGCTCATGCCCCACTATACCTTAGGGCTCAGAGCTCTCATGCACTGCAAAATTAGAAAAGCAGCCTTGAGTGAGAGGCGAACAACTTTGTCTTACATCATTTTTACAAGAAACAGGTTTCCCTCTGTTTTTTTTTTAAAGCAATATACTTCTTTTCTAAAATGACTGCTTGTTTTTGTGTGCTCATAGCCAAACATCCCTGAGCATCTATTTACTGCTCCTTACTCTGATTTCTAATTCACTCAGTTAGCGTTGATACAAATCTCATCCAAACATTGATTAGTACTTTCCTCTTTCCAGGCTGGCAAAGAGGAACCATAACTTTCTATTTTCAGAGTGAATTTTTACATCCTGTATTCAAACTCTGACAAAATATTTTTTTAAAAATCACTGCCCTCACAAACATTCCTGCTAATTAAATGCCCCCTGATGAGAATTTGGGAGAATAATATGCAAGGCAGGAACACAGCTGAAACACAAATTCTATGTTTTGATTAGCTCAGAGGTTGTGATTCTCAGCGATACACAACATGGAAGAAGAAGAGCAGCTGATTAACCTCCTGGCATGAACTAGGAGTAGGCAGAATTCCAGCCTTAACACCCATTCAGTCACAGGAAAACCACTAATTTTAAGATGAATATAGCATCTCGGGAAGGTCAAATGAAAGATTGTGGATCAGGTTACCCAGCATACCATGATTTACAGAAATGTCTCCCATAGGTTGCCACCTCCCAGTACTCATTATTATGTACTGCATCTCTTGCACAGGATTTAATCCATTGGCAGTGTCTTTAGAAACTGCCATATTTCCCTTTTGTACGGTGAGGGAAATCTATAAGGAAAAAAATCTTCTTTGGCTAAATATCTTATTCATTACATTTAATTTTGAATGGAAAGTATTTTAATTGACATGAACACACACAAAAAAGGTTTTCTTGGCCTTAAAGACAATCCCACTACCTTGAAATAACAGCTTTTAAACTTTAAGATGGAATAAAATTATTTTTGAGATCATTTTTGATTATAAAAGACTTTATGTGAAGATGTAAAACCCATTTGGTCTGTTGTACATTAACATTCACAATTTTTTTGCAGAACCTGGAGATACATGGTCCTGACACGTTTACTTATTACCCATTTGTGAATCAGTAGTGTTTACTCTGGGTTCAGTAAACACCAAAAACTGTAAAAAGGGAATTAAAATCAGGTAAACTATGGTTAAAACACTGTATTCTAGGTACAAGTTTTGCATGCAAACTGGTAGACAATTAGCTCCCATATGAATTAAATATTACTTATTTTTAATTTACAGGGGTTTATTATATTAAATAGAAGTCAAAAGTTAAAGAACTTCCTTACCAATATTTGACTCATTAATACCTTAAAAATACCTTTTTCTTGTAAAACAAATAATGGTAGGACTCGACAGTATCAACCTGAAACTGGTTTTGTCAAGTGTAGGGAGTGCAAATTCTGGTCATAGGGTTATGCATGGAATTTGGCCTTGTAATATTGTTCCAACTCCATTAAAAACATGCTGCTCGGAGAAAGCTTTTCACAGTTGCAGAACATAATCTCAGATCCAAAGCCAGCTAGAGATGGTGGGAGGTTTTCCACTGGCTTAAGAGGACTTTGGATGAGGTCTCAGGAAAGACTTAGAGCCATTGAAGGTCTTTTTCTGTGAATGGGAGCATTGAGGATTAAACCTTAGCCGTCTTAAAAAAATAAAGGAAAACCAAAATTTCTCAATAATTCCATTCTTCCAGATTCTTCACTCTGAAGTCACAACAGGTGTATTGGGTGTTACTGAAAACCAAGGCCCTTGCCCCTCCTCCATTACACCTATACTTATGGAACATACTTACGCTTTCCTGACAGTTGTTTCTTGATTAGTGCATCAGAAGAAAACAAATCACCACCTACATTGGTTCCTGGAGAAGCCTTGAGGAGAAACCCATAATCTATGATTTTTTTTTAATTATTCAGTTCTTTTCATATCAATTTTTATGATTTCCCTTTTTTCCCCCCTGATTTGTTTATAACTCTTATCATGGGGAACAAAACGAGTGATTCATCTCTGCAGTGTCCAGCATACCCAACATTAACAGCTTTTAAATTCAAACTTATTTGTGAAATGCACAGAAGTTATAATAGCAGATACTGAATCCACTCTCTTTTAAAGAGTTACCCTGGTATTTAAACTAAAAATATGCAAATATTTGTAAGAAATGACCAAGACCTTTTTTCATTTTTGCATCTGTTGTTTGATATCATGTCTAACTCATGGCTGAATTATAGATTCAGATCATATACTGAAAAAGTAAATTACATGTTGTTTACCTATTAAACTCTGAATTCAGCACTCAGGAGACTGCATTTAACGCAGGGTCCTTTTAGTTCTTTCAGCTACATCAGTTTATACAAACAAAGAAAAAATCCACAAGCTCATAGTTTTACAAGCAAAGTGAGCAAGTAGTGATTTTCTACTAAGTCTGCTTTAACAAGCTTTTTGTGTGGATTATGTGTTCAAGAAAAGTGCCAGACTCACTGGCCTGGAAAAAGTAGCTCTCTACCTGTAAAAAAAAAAAAAAAAAAAAAAAAAAAAAAAAAAAAAAAAAACAAC